>NW_028270157.1:39568551-39868551 GCF_037043375.1 Chiloscyllium plagiosum
CAGGTACAGAGATACCAGTCATTCTGGAATATCTGAACAGTAGAAAGTACTTCGACTACAGAGACTGGAAGAATCAGGGTAGCATCAGATGCAAGAAGGGCACCAGGGCAGTATGGTAGGTAGACAATGAGGTGGGTTTGAGATGATAGCTTTCAAAAATTGGCTAAGGCTCAAAGAGAAGGACAGTAGTAAAAAAAAATTAAGATTTGCTCAAAGTTATGCATTACAGTGTAGTTAGTGGCCTTATTAAATTTCTGTTCATAGGCATGCCAGGTGATCTGATTGTCATGTTTTGGTGGAGTTTCTTCATGTGAAAATCAATTGATGGTTTTCACACCTTCACACAGAGAAGGAACAGCTGCCTTTTGGGCAGTCAAAGATAGACACTGAGAGATACAATGGAATTCTAAAAAGACCATATTACCAACCAAACAGAAGAGCTGATCCTCTGAAAGAGGATAAAACAGATAGGTCTTTTGAAGATTTAAGGAACAAAGAATCACTAAAATTGTTCTCACGATTGGAAGTCAGTTGATATTCCAACGGTATAAAAGAGTCAAGTTCAGTTAGCAGATGTTCCTTCTGCTTTGCCTGAACAATATGTATTAATCTCTGAAGAAAACACTGTACTTGTATGAACAATTTTTTTTTAATGTCACTCAATATCCATAACCTTTCTAGTGAAAATGCTAAATGCATGCCAGTTGAACTGATGGTTGACAATTTATTGAATAACTTGTAAGCGCTATAAAAAACAACATATAAAGGAAATATACTGAATGTGCTGAAAAACTGTAGTATAAACAAGAAGTGCTAGAAATACTCAGAACTCAAAGCAACTATGTAAACAGTCATATAATTAGAGTCATATGGCATGGAAAGAGACCCTTAGGTCCAACAAGTCCATACCAAACATAATCCCAAACTAAACTAATCCCACCTGTCTGCTCCTGGCCCATATCCCTCCAAACATTTCCTATTCATGTACTTAGCCAAATGTCTTTTAAACATTGTAATTGTACCCACATCCACCACTTCCTCAGGAGGTCCATTCCACACGCAAACTACCCTCTGTGTAAAAATTTGTCTCTCATGTCTTTTTTAACTCTCTATCCTCTCACCTTAAAGATGTCCCCCCACTCTTGAAATCCCCCATTCTAGGGAAAAGACATTAACCCTATCTACACCTCTCAATCTCCTTCACTCCAGTGAAAAATGCCCCACCCTATCCAGCCTTTCTTTAGAACTCAAACTTTCCATACCCAGCAACATCCTGGTAAATCTATTCTGAACCCGCTCCAGCTTAATAGTATCCTTCCTACAGCTGGGCAACCAGAACTGGACACAGTATTCCAGAAGAGGCCTCACTAATGTCCAGTGCAACCTCAACATGACTTCCCAATTCTTTTATTCAAAGAACTAAGCAATGAGGGCAAGCATGCTAAATGCCTTTTTAACCACCCTGTCTGTATGTGATGCAAACTTCAAAGAATTATGTACCTGAACCCTTAGGTCCCTCTATTCTACAAAACTACCCAAGGCCCTACCATTAATTGTATAAGTCCTACCCTTGTACCAAAATGCATACCTCACATTTATCCAGATTAAACTCTATTTGACATCTTTGGCCCATTTTATCAAGATCCCTTTGTAATCTTAGAAAGAGTCATTCACTCCAATGGAGATATTTCCTAATCAACCTGTTCAGAGTTGTTATCATACATTTCGTCAACAGGTCACAACCTGAGTGCGGGCTTCTTGTTCCAGAGATGCAGACATTATCACTGCACCACAACAGCCCCCTATAGTCCAATGAGCAAAATTTTAACTAGCACAAAACACATCACTTACCTAGATTTGAAAACTGGGCCTCACGTCAATGGCCTTTTGTCAGAACTGAAAAGGTTATCATTGTGACAAGTTTTAAGCAGAGGTAGTTATGATAAACAGAAATGAAGATTTGTGCCAAGATGGAAGGCAGGAGAGACTAAAAGATGCAAACATAGAGAATGCTGGAGAAACTCAGCAAGTCTGGCAGCATCTGTGGAGAAAGGAAACCAGAGTTAAGTTTCAAGTCCAATGTGACACCTCTTCATACTGGACTCAAAACATTACTTCTGCTTCTCTCGCCACTGATGCTGACAGATCTGCTGAGTTTCTTTAGCATTCTCTGTGTTTATTTCAGATCTTCAGTATCTGCAGTATTTTGCCTTTACTCGAGAGATTAAAACACAATAGGATAGTGATATAAGGCAGAGGGGTGTGGTTATGGAGCATAAGAAACAAAAAAATGAATCTCTAAGACTTACAAATGACAACGTCAGAATAATTATCAGCATCTTCTTTCTGAAAAATGGGGGCAGCAATAATGACCTGAAATTGTTGACTTTGATATTGAGTCCAAAAGTGCTTAACTGAAATTTGTATCTTTAGCTTCCATTGGACTTTGGTGAAACAATGTATTTGGCAGGAAAGTGAGATTCCAGCGGCAGAGAATTAAATGGCAACTGACTGGAACTTCAAAGTCATGTTTGCAGACCTGATGGAAGTATTCCACAAAGAAATCACCATTGAAGATGAAACATATTATGAGCAATGAATATTGGATATCAAATTGAAAGAAGTAAAGAAATAAATGGCAGGTTCTCCTTAAAGAGACATTGGTGTGCCTGGCTGGTGGAAATTGAGGAGGTAAAAGGACAGGTGTACCATTCCCTGCTTTTGTGTGCGAATATGCCACAGGAATGGGAGTGATGTTCGGGAAGAGCGGAGGAAATAATCCTTTCAAAATACTGAAAACGGAGAAGATGCAGTGGGTGATATCGCTATGCTGTGGTTCTGGGAGGGAGCGAAAGAGTTAAGACAGAAGTACAAGAAATCAGATGGACAGAGGCCTGTCAACCAGTGGTACTAGGGAAACACGTGTTAAGGAAAAAGGAAGACACGGAAAGCGTGGGCAATGTTCCCTTCAATCCCTTCAAAGAGGTTAAAGTATCAATCAAAGTTCTTTTTACTATGGCTATAAACAGAGAACTACCTAAAGATAATACATAATTTGATCAAATAGTTATTCCTCCTGTTCTATTGGTTGTTAATTATTTAATTTCTGAAAGAAACAAGCGAAGTGTCAAGCTAATACAACAAAGTAAGTTATATTAATCCGAGCTGACTAACTTACCCAAGAACGTATTATTGCGATGATAATATTTAATTGTTAACTGTGTTACAGTGAGAAATAAGTAAGTCAAAACTGAGGCAAGCTAAAACCTAAATCAAATTGTCCCGCTCATTTCAGTAGAAATCTTAAAGCAAGCATTTTTTTGAAGAAATAATATCGAATGTTCACGATCCCAGCAGCGAAAGGATAATGCGCTCCAGAATTATGCCGTTTATTTCCAACACAGATTTTATTTCGGACTAAAGCAACATTAAACAGAAACTCGGAAGCAGACTGTTATGCCATTGGTCTCGCATGAGAAATCATAATTGTTATTGGACGGCGGTAAAAGAGGGGAGAGGGTAAACGAACAAATTGAACCATAAAATAAGTCATTTAGAACTTGAGAGTTTCAATCACTTCTGCCTTAAACCAACTCAAAAAAGGTTTTTTTTCTTGAAGGGGCATGAGATAAGCGCAATCAATTCGCGAATAAGTCGTTTAAATGTTTTGAAATGTCATATCTTCAGAAGGAAACCGATTTTATCCGGCGTGGGTTACTGTTTATGGGTACAATAGAAAGTAAATTGTAACGTCATTCAGCTTTTAAAAGCTTTAACTGTCAATCATGCGGAGGAATGAAGCAAGTACCAGTCTCGACCAGTCTGAAGATGATATCGCCCAAGAAATCAGAGCAACCATTAAAGCAAACTGAATTAATGGCCGCTTTTTCTTTCATTTTTTTCAAGGCAAATCATTTTCCTTTATATTTCTAAATGTAGTTCGACACTTTCAGGAAAAAAGGTTCATGCGGATAAGTCAGTGAGGCAGGCGTCCACTGCGAAGGTGCTTGGACAGACTGCCCATGGACTGGAACTAGCAAACTAGTAGACACTGAGATTACTGGCCAGTTAGTGATACCATTCGTAAATTTAGTTCTAGGCAGTTCACTGCAGTCCAGTTATATCGTTAGTGGATAGATTCTCTTGAAAATTTATTTTACACAACTTTCACGTCCAAAGAAAATCTTAATGAGCATTTAGAACAGTTAAACCAGTTTTTATTTAAGTCTAAATATTCGGAGATTTGTTTTCTACTTCAGTAAGTACATCTTTGATTTCTTTCCTTCACATGACTGTTAATTTAACATATGTATCCCCTCTCTTTGCACTGCAACAGTTTGGATGAGATCATGTTTTCTTCCGCTTGGATTACCCCAACCTTCAAACGTCACCATACAATATGATTGGCATTTAGCAAAAGGAAATGCTGAAGAAACTCAGCAGGTCTGGCAGCACCTGAGGAGAGGGAAACAGTTTAACATTTTGAGTCCAGTGACCCTTCTTCAAAACTATGCTTTCTCTCCAGAGATACCAAACGTATTGAGTTTTTCCAGCGAACTTCTGATTTTGATTGTTACAGATCCCCAGCCGACTGCGGTTCTTTGTGTAATTACATTATTGTCATGTAGCTGTAAATAGTATACTATTAGCATTCTACATTTTATATGTACGTTAGACTAATAGCTGATAGCTTTACTCTTAGAGGTATTCATTGGGAAGGAGGTTCATTATCTCAGGACCACACAAGTCTGATTTTCCTCCCCTATATTCCGGAGAGTTGGGGGCAAGAAAATATGCCTTTAATGGCCTTCCAAACGATTAAACTGGACTTTATTTCTACATTGTGGGCGATAAAAGAGCAAAGATCTTGAGCTTACATTTCGGCTCAGAAACTGAGCACGTGATCATTTGAATCTCGTCAGATGGTCTATTTTATCTGATCAAATCGAAAGGTCAATTTAGTCGACTCGCAGAATTATTTGTCTTACCGAATAAAATCAACCATATTGTTTACTTGTGCTTTATAAATTTCAGTTTTCTGGTAATGCTGAATTTTAGTCAAAATTATTCACAGAACGTTCTGTTCGTTGGCGTATGATGGAATACCCTCCATATACCTGGATGAATACATCTTGACAGCATCCAGGACAAAGCAGCCTGCTAGATTGACATTTCGTTCACTATATTCACCGTTCACTCCCATCACCACTGGTAGCAGTGTGCGCCATCAGCTCTGATGAGGAGTCATCTAGATTCTAAATGTTAGCTTGCTGTCTCTCCATGGATGCCCATTGTGATTTTCAGCAATTTTTGTTTTCTGCACTATCTAAAAGATACACAGCAGCAACTCACCTATGTTTCTCTGGCAGTACCCATGAAACCCATAATGGCTACCAATTTGACGAACAAGGGCAGTAGATGCAGGACATCACCTGCAACTTCTTCTGCAAGTTATGCACCACCCTCACTTGGAACTATATTGCCATTCCTTTACTATGACTGTTCAAAATCCCAGAATTCCCTTTCTAACAGCACTGTGAGTGTCTCTACACCTCAAGGATTGCAATGTAAAAAAGACAGTTCACCACCACTTTCTCCAAGAGAATTAGAAACAGGCAATAAATGCTGGTTTAGGTAGTAGTGCCTATATATCATGAATGTACTAAGAAAATATATATGGTTTGGTAAAATGACCATTGGATAAATAGAACAATAATCAAAAACACCAGTGGAATGCTGGCCATTTCTAACTAGATGGCTAGAATCCAAGATCCTAGCAGTTATGCTACAGCTAAACCAAAGCTATGGTTAGATATGACCTGAAGTATTGTGAGCAGCTCTGGTCAATACACTTTAGTAAAGACATTCTGACTTTGGAGGTGT
The DNA here is from genome assembly GCF_037043375.1 of Chiloscyllium plagiosum. Taxonomy (NCBI): domain Eukaryota; kingdom Metazoa; phylum Chordata; class Chondrichthyes; order Orectolobiformes; family Hemiscylliidae; genus Chiloscyllium; species Chiloscyllium plagiosum. Next base: position 39,574,435 of record NW_028270157.1, read on the forward strand.
GAATTAGATATAATTAAATATCAGGTTAAAAACCTCCAAGGATCAATTTACAAGATAAGACATCACAAAATGGTTGTTACATTGTGGATGCAGGTTTGCTCGCTGAGCTGAAAGGTTCATTTCCAGACGTTTTGTCACCCTACTAGGTAACATCTTCAGTAGGCCTCCGGGCGAAGCACTGCTGATAATTTCTGCTTTCTATTTATATGTTTGGGTTTCTTTGGGTTGCTGATGTCATTTTCTGTGGTCATGTAATTTCCTGTTCTTTTTCTCAGGAGGTGGTAGATGGGGCCTAAACCGATGTGTTTGTTAATAGAGTTCCGGTTGGAATGCCATGCTTCCAGGAATTCTCATGCATGTCTCTATTTGGCTTGTCCGAGGATGGATGTGTTGTTCCAGTCAAAATGGTGTCCTTCCTTATGCATATGTAAGGATACTAGTGAGAGAGAGTCTTGTCGTTTTGTGGCTAGTTGATGTTCATGTATCCTGATGGCTAGTTTTATGCCTATTTGTCCAATGTAGTGTTTGTTACAGATCTTGGACTGTATTTTGTAAAGCCAAACAGAGACACGCACGAGAATTCCTAGAAGAATGGCATTCCAACTGGAACTCTATCAACAAACACATTGAGTTAGACCTTATCTACCACTCCCTGAGAAAAGAACCGTAAATGACATCACCATTGGAGATGACATCACTACCGCAAATGACATCACCAACCCAAAGAAACCCAGACATATAAATAGAAAGCAGGAATTATTAGCAGTGCTTCACCTGGAGGCCCACTGAAGACATTACCTAGTAGGTTGACAAAATGTCTGGAAATGAACCTTCCAGCTCAGCGAGCAAACCTACATCCAGAACCTCAAATCTTCTCAAAACTTGCTGGGTGTTACATTCCCTGGAATTTCGGTCATTGTCAAGATATAAAGCAGAATGGATAACTTTTTTTTCCACCAACATTATTTCCTGATTCTAGAAGATTCTAGAACCATTGACTATAATCCAAAAAATAGATTCGGATTTTGTACATGCAAAAGTTGATGGAGGTTTTGAACTTTCTTCTGCAAATGACAATTGATACTAAATCAATTGTTATGTTAATGTTAATGTTAACTTTATTGTTGCGGAAGCAGTAAGAACTTGTCTCACTGCTGCACGATGGGATACTTGACCAAGATAAAAGGTATCTTGGCTCTCAGCTTCTTAATTTAGTAGCAAAATACTGCTGGAGAAAAATACTGAGATTGTTTAATTAGAATTTGATGAAATATAGGGAATGTATCATAGGCTCGTTAGTAGAGAAAAACACAGAAAAAACAACATACTAATTATTCAGATAGTGTTGGTGACACAGCAATGTCACATCTGTTGCTAATTCCTAGTTACCCCGAGAAGGCTATTTCGTAGGTAGTTTTTAGAACTGAAACAACATGGAAGATAACAGCAGGTTTTTTTAAAGTTACAGCTTCACTGGTAATGAGCCAATAGATCTGATGAAACCCTCCCCCAAACATAGCTTTATCTGCAAGCTTTAAGTCACCCCCTTCAAAAGCCTCTTTTGGTGACAACATTTAGTTTGTTATTTCACCTCTGAAGTGCTACGGGATACTTTTCCATGTTAATGGCTTTGTAATTAACATATACTATTCTTTCCTTTATACAACTGAAATATTATGAAGTATTCCTTGCACCAAATTATTTTTAAAGGATGTTATTTATGAGAACAAGTGAGAAATATAACAAACATTTGCGCAGCAAGAAACTGCTTCTGGCCATTTATGGGAAGTCTGAAAGCTGCCTGAAATTGGGTGTTTTGTTTCATTTAATTTGGGTCAACTGCTGCCTCTTGTCATGTCTCCAGAGGCAGCTCACCTGACAACTGCATCCAATTTTAGGTCATCTGCCTCCACAGAAGTAGTCCTCAGGTAAGTCTTTGATTATGTAACAAAACAAGTTTGTGAAGGTCATGTAATATATCTTGTAGACAGACTTCCAAAGTAATTTGATGAAATGTTGCATCACAGACTTATTTGAAAAACAGAAGCACATAGAATTAAAAGGATGGTGGTAACTTGGGAATGCCAAAGTCTAAGGCTAAGAGATACAGGCAGGGACTAACAGTAAAGGGCTAGGTTCTGGCTATAGACAAGTGTGTAATAAAGTCCTCCATAGTTGATATCATTAACTTGGTTTTTCTTGACAGATATTAGGACCTAGACTCATGTATTGGGAGGACAGTTTTGCAGATGACACAAAACACAGCAATGTAGTAAATGTTGAGGATAGTAACAGCCATGAGGAGGTCATGGTTCTCGTGTGACACTCCGGGTTTGTCAATGCAGGAGTCGGGGAGGCAGAGTGTATTTTTCCCTGTTTAGGGAATAATTCAATAACTCTGAGGATGTGTAGGAGTGGTAGTCAGCAGGGTATAATCTGGTCCTATTCCAAGATTGGTACCAACCTGACTATAACAGATCCCCCTATGCCCCCTTTTCTTGTAGTCCTTGACAACACCGTTAGTGACATCATTTGCTTTGCACGACACAAGAGCATCTCTACTGGCACTTGTATGGGATCTAGTCAATTATTATTATTCCCTGTATTGAACCTATCTAAAATTTGACAAGCCAAAGTCATGTTTAAGTGTCCTTAATAAGCTGTCAGATTCCCTTTGGAAAGACCCAACTCCCAGGTTGTGGTGGGGTGGAGATTCCAAATTAACTTGCTACAACAGTACCTATTTAATTTGCAGTTTTAAGGCCTATCCTTGGCTTCCCTCAGATTGGAGAGGGTCATGTTATAAGGAATATATAGTACCTCGCATTAGAGTCTTGGATTCATTATATTCACCCTAGAAGCCCAAGAGATCTGTCACTGGATTTCTCACCTGAGTTGGGATGTCTTCTCCTTCTATTGGGATCTATCTGCATTCCTGAGAATTGACTGAATTAAAAACAGTATTGGAAACTGTTGCCAGTGATACCACTGAGGCCCTAACTGAGATCAATGCTGAGCTAGTCGCAGTTAGACAATGGACCTTTAGAACCGCTTGGCCTTGGATTTTCTATTATCCAAGGAGAGTGGCACTTGTGCTGTTATTGGGTGGGACTGTTGTACCTACATATCAGACAATTCTAAAAATGTCTCCGATTTGGTGACTCACATTCGCACACACGTAAAGAAATTGAGCTCCCATTTTGATTCCAAGTGGTCTTTTGACATCATCTGGGTAAGTGGGGATCCTCCTTAATCATTGGGCTCGTCATCTTTACTACAATACTTCTGATACTTTGTATAATATGGAGAACTACAGGCTGTTGTTGTGCACTGTTTGTTCCTACTACATTTTCTGCTCCAAAACCAATGATCTTCTACTGGACCATATCCCATGATGATCCCTACAATGAACAGTGTGGATGAGTATGCGCCCTTTTCCAGAAGGATATGCGCTCCCTTTTTGGTATCCTAAACTTAGGTGTAGATCTGGAAGATCAACAAGGAGGGAATTGTGGAAGTAGCAAGAACTTGGTGTACTGCTGTATGATGGGATTCTTGACCAAGGTTAAAGGTATCTTGGCTCTCAGCCTTTCGCTTTAGTGGAAAAATATTGCTGTCAATAATTGTGTAATTTCAATTTGATGAAATATGGGGAGTGTGTCATAGGCTTGTTGAGCTCGATAGGGGGTGTTTTTTGAGCTCGTTATTTTCTCTGTCCTTGAGCAACATCAACGAACAAAGGCAATAGCTGCACTGTGCTTATCCTTATCATGTATTATTGTAAAATGTGGAAGGTAAGCAAAGTTGTTTGCATTATTGTATAAGTATAGGCTGACTGTTTAGCTCGACAGAGTGCTGAGACAGTCACGACAGTGGCAGCCTCTCCGTGAATTCATGAAAAAAAGGTTCTTGAAACAAGACTCAAAGTCTCAGACTAACTAATTTCCTCGACAACTGTCCACAACTATTACAACACTAAGCAAAGTAAAACTATCCAGTCAAATTTATTGTTAGCTTAAAACTCAACAATGAGAAATTTCAGTTAATTAAAGGAACTTGGTCACCTTTACTAGCTATAGACTGGATCCTGTAATGAAATGTCCACTTCTCTATAAGTTTCCAGACTAGCAAAACTGTGTTAGGATAGGATATACATATATAGATATCTGCATTAGAATAGTGAAAGGCATTCATGGGGAAAATATTGAGGGTACAGGGCAAAAATAAAGTGTCAGAGCAAGACTGGAGAATCCTTGATGTCAAGAACAATAAAGATTACAATTAAGAAAAAAAACAAGACACATGACAGATACCAAGAGCCCAATGCAGCAGAGTCCCCAATGGAATATGAAAGTGCAAGTAGAAATTTTAAAAATGTAAATTAAGGAAGCAAAGAGAAAACATGTGAAAGCTTTAATGTATAGAATAAGGGAAAAGCTGAGTTGTTATTTTTAAATGTATAAAGAGCATGAAAGTAACTGTAGAAAGAGTAGGGCCATTAGAGACTATAAACATAATCTATGTATGGATTTTAAGATGTAATCCATTGTTATCCTTGTTGTCCAATGTTATCCTTGGAGTGCAGGTTAGTAGTTCCTTGAAAGTGGAGTCACATGTAGATAGGATAGTGAAGAAGGCATTTGGTATGCTTGCCTTTATTGGTCAGTGCAATGAGTGTAGGTGTTGGGAGGTCATGTTGTAGCTGTACAGGACATTGGTCAGGTTTAGGGTGTAGGTTTACTCGCTGAGCTGTAGGTTTGATATCCAGACGTTTCATTACCTGGCTAGGTAACATCATCAGTGGCGACCTCCAAGTGAAGCTAAGCTGTTGTCTCCTGCTTTCTATTTATATCTTTCTCCTGGATGGGGTTCCTGGGGTTTGTGGTGATGTCATTTCCTGTTCATTTTCTGAGGGGTTGATAGATGGCATCTAGATCTATGTGTTTGTTTATGGCGTTATGGTTGGAGTGCCAGGCCTCTAGGAATTCTCTGGCATGCCTTTGCTTAGCCTGTTCCAGGATAGATGTGTTGTCCCAGTCGAAATGGTGGCTTCTTTCATCCGTGTGTAGGGCTACGAGGGAAAGAGGGTCATGTCTTTTTGTGGCTAGCTGGTGTTCGTGTATCCTGGTGGCTAACTTTCTTCCTGTTTGTCCTATGTAATGTTTGTGGCAGTCCTTGCATGGAATTTTGTAGATGACGTTGGTTTTGTCCATGGGATGTATTGGGTCTTTTAAGTTTGTTAGTTTTTGTTTGAGAGTGTTGGTGGGTTTGTGTGCTACTAGGATTCCGAGGGGTCTTAGTAGTCTGGCTGTCATTTCTGAAACTTCTTTGATGTATGGTAAGGTGGTTAGGGTTTCTGGCTGTGTTTGGTCTGCTTGTCGTGGTTTGTTCTTGAGGAATCTGCGCACTGTATTTTTTGGTCAGGCTACATTTGGAATTCTGCATGCAATTCTGGTCTCCCTCCAATAAGGAAGGATATTGTGAAACATGAACGGGTTCGGAAAAGATTTATAAGGATGTTGCCAGCGTTGGAGGATTTGAGCTATAGGGAGAGGTTGAATAGACTGTGGTTATTTTCACTGCAGCATCAGAGGCTGAGGAGTGACCTTATAGAGGTCTATAAAATCATGAGGGGCATGGATAGGGTAAATAAGTTTCAAAGAAATTTTTTTATAGAGAAGGAAAGAGAAGATGAACTGCTTGGGGATAGAAATCCAATGCTAGCCAATGAAGTGATGGTCATCAATGGTGAGAAAAAGGAGATTGAGGAGTAGGATTCTGGGTAATTCAAGATGGAGGATGGGAAAATTTTCTGGCTGTAACAGGCTGCTTCTTTTTTTGAGGTATTTTAGGTGTTGGAGGTGATTTCCTCGAATTCCAGGAGCAGCAATTATTGTTTTATATGCTTAGAATTGTTTTGGAACATGAAAAAAAGGTCAAAACAAGGGCACTTTTATAAAGGAGATGTACAGACCAGAGGAAGCACATGGTCAGTGCAGAAGAGAGAGAGAAATGCTAACTGACACAGCAGTGAACCTGCACAGATACTGCCTTTGCTGTTTGAATTCATGTGTCACTGCATCTCAGAAAACTTAACAAACAGCAAAATTCACAACTGATCTTGGAGGAACCTGTTTGGGAGAGGTCACTGTACAGAAACAGATAAGTATAACCTTGCTGTTTAAGTATAAGTTTTAAGTATAACCTTGCTGTAAATCTACAATAGTGAGTAGAGAGGGTTCTTTCCTGATTATATGTTTTATTGAGATATGTCTCAATAAGTTAGCCTGGAAATGTGTTTTGTAGAGGAATAAGATGGTCCTATTTTCTGAGTCTATAGATTGGAAGAAGCAAAAATGGCTCTTCTTGTCGGATGTGGGAGTTTAGGGAGAGTTTACATGTTACCGAGGTGTATATCTGCAATAAATGCCGTTGGTTGCAAATCCTATCAAATTGAATAGATCAGTTGGAGTGACAGTTAGAGGCAATGAGAAATTTACCAGAGCAAGGGGGTGTGATGGATGGCAGTTATAGGAAGGGAGAAAAGCTGCAGATATAGTCACATAGATGGGTTAACTCCAGAAAAGGTAAGAGAGGTTGGCAGGTAGTGCAGAAGTCTTCTGTGACCAACCCTATTTCAAACAAGTATGCTGTTCTGGAAACATTAGGGGGCGATGGATTCTCAGGGGAATGTACCATGAATAGCCAAGTTTCTGGTATCAAGACAGGCTCTAATGTAATGAGGAGTATGTCAAGCTCCAAGCTCGATTGTGTTAGGGGACTCTCTAGTCAGAGGCACAGACAGATGTTTCTGTGGCCAGCAACAAAAAATTAGAATGGTGTGTTGCCTCCCTGGTGCCAGGATCAAGGATGTCTCAAAGAGGGTGTAGAACATTCTCAAAGGGAAGAGGGACCAACAGGAGGTCATTGTACATATTGGAACCAATGACATAGGAAGGGGAAGGGATGAGATTCTGAAGGGAGTATGTAGCAAGTTAAGCAGGAATTTAAGAAGGAGGTCCTTGAAGGCAGGAACATCTGGATTACTCCCAGTACTATGAGCTAGCAAGGGGAGGAATCGGAGGATAGAGCAGATGAATGGATGGCTGAGGAGCTGGTGTATGGGAGAACGTTCACATTTTTGGATTATTGGAGTCTCTTTTGGGGTAGAAGTGACCTGTCCAAGAAGGATGATTGCTCTTGAATTAGAAGGGGACTAATATACTGGCAGGGAGATTTGCTAGAGCTACTTGGAAGGATTTAAACTAGTAAGGTGGTGAGGTGGGACCAAGGGAGATAGTGAGGAAAGAGATCAATCTGAGATTGGTACAGTTGAGAAACAAAGTGTGTCAAACAGTCAGGATTTGGGGTGTTAAGGGTTTAGATGGAGAGGAATTTGTTAAGTGTGTACAAGAAAAGTTTCTGATTCAGTATGTGGATGTACCATGAGAGAAGGTGCAAAACTTGACCTACGCTTGGAAAATAAGGCAGGGCTGATAACTGAGGTGTAATTGGGGGAGCACTTTTGGGCCAATGACTGTAATTCTATTAGTTAAAAATAGTGATGAAAAGGATAGACATGATCAAAGAGTTGAAGTTCTACATTGGAGGAAGGCTAATTTTGACGGTATTAGGCAAAAGCTTTCAAAAGCTGATTTGGGGCTGATGTTCGCAGGTAAAGGGACGGCTGGAAAATGGGAAGACTTCAGAAATGAGATAACGAGAGACCAGAGACAGAACATTCCTGTTAGGGTGAAAGGAAAGGCTGGTAGTTGCAGGGAATGCTGAGTGACCAGAAAAATTAAGGGTTTGGTTTAGAAAGAGAAGTAAGCATATGTCAGGTATAGATAGGATAAATTGAGTGAATCCTGAGAAGAATAGAAAGGCAGTGGGAGTATACTTAAGAGGGAAATCAGAAGGGCAAAAAGGGACATGAGACAGCTTTGGCAAATAGGATTAAGCAGAATCCAAAGGCGTTTTAGAATGGAAGATTTAGAATGTAGAGAAATAGATGATGACATCTTGAAAAATGTCCATATTACAGAGGAGGAGTGCTGGATGTCTTGAAACATATAAAGGTGAATAAATCCCCAGGACCTGATCAGGTGTACCCTAGAGCTCTGTGGGAAGCTAGGGAAGTGATTGCTGGGCCACTTGCTGAGTTATTTGTATCATTGATGGTCACAGGTAAGGTGCCAGAAGACTAGAGGTTGGCTAATTTGGTACCACTATTTAAGAAAGGTGGTAAGGACAAGCCAGGGAAGTATAGACCAGTGGACCTGACATTGGTGGTGGGCAAGTTGTTGGAGGGAATCCTGAGGGACAGGATTTACATGTATTTGGAAAGGCAAGGACTGATTAGGGATTGTTGACACGGTTTTGTGCATGGGAAATCATGTCTCACGAGCTTGATTGAGTTTTTTGAAGAAGTAACAAAGAGGATTGATGAGGGCAAAGCAGTGAACGTGATCTACATGGACTTCAGTAAGGTGTTCAACAAGGTTCCCCATGGAAGACTCATTAGCAAAGTTAGATCTTATAGAACACGGGGAGAACTAGCCATCTGGATACAGTACTGGCTTGAAGGTATAAGACAGAGGGTGGTGGTGGAGGGTTGTTTTTCAGACTGGGGGGCCTGTGACCAGTGGAGTGTCGCAAGGATTGGTGCTGGGTTTACTACTTTTCATCATTTATATAATTGATTTGGATGGGAACATAGGAGGTATAGTTATTAAGTTTGCAGATGACACCAAAATTGGAGGTGTAGTGGACAGTGAAGAAGGTAACCTAAGATTACAAAGGGATCTTGATCAGGTGGGCCAATGGGCTGAGAAGCTGCAGATGGAGTTTTATTTTGATAAATGTGAGGTGTTGCATTTTGGGAAAGCAAATCTTAGTAGGACTTATACACTTAATTGTAAGGTCCTGGGGAGTGTTGCTGAACAAAGAGACCTTGGAGTGTAGGTTCATAGCTCCTTGAACGTTCCAGGTAGATAGATTAGTGAACAAGGCTTTTGGTATGTTTTCCTTTTTTGGTCAGAGTATAGGAGTTGGGAGGTCATGTTGCAGCTGTACAGGATGTTGGTTAGGCCACTTTTGGAATATTGCATGAAATTCTGGTCTCCTTCAATCAGAAGGATGTTGTGAAACATGAAAGGGTTCAGAAAACATTTACAAGGATGTTGCCAGGGTTGGAGGGTTTGAGCTGTCGGGAGAGGGTGAATAGGATGGGACTTCTTTCCCTGGAGCATCAGAGGTTGAGAGGTGACCTTATAGAGGTTTATAAAATCATGAGGGGCATGGATAGGATAAATAGACAAAGTCTTTTCCCTTGGGTGTGGGAGTGCCGAACTAGAGGACATAGGTTTAGGATGAGAGGGGAAAGATATAAAAGAGACCTAAGGGATAACTTTTGCAAGCAGAGGGTGGTGCATATATGGAATGAACTGCCAGAGAAAGTGGTGGAGGCTGGTATAATTGCAACATTTAAAAGACATCTGGATGGGCATATGAATAGGAAGGGTTTAGAGGGATATGGGCCAGATGCTGGCAGTGGGTCTAGATTACATTGGGATATCTGGTTGGGATGGACGAGTTGGACTGAAGGGTCAGTTTCCATTCTGGACATCTCTATGACTCTACGACTCTAAGTCCAAGTGGTCAGAATTGGAAGAGTGCAGAGATCTATAGGTGGTCACACTGGGAGGGAGGGGTCAGGCAAATGACACAAATGCAAGACTGAGAATTTTAAACTTGGAGTCACTGCTGCACTAGGATAACATAACTTCTCTCAGAACCTCAAAGTCTGTCCAAATAACATTGAAGAGAGGCTGAGTCATTAACCCCATCATCTAAATGAGGATACACCCTTGTAAAGAGTAATACCTTTATTAAACTGTGTTTTAGACTTTAAATCAAGCAACAAGATGACGCCGCTGGAATGGTAGGTGGTGTCCAGGTTGAATCCTTCTGCTCCAGGCTAGCTGCATTCTTTTCCTCTCTCTAGATTTCATTTTTGTTTCTCTTTCTTTTCTTCAGCTTCCTGGCAGTGCATGACTCCTTCAGTAGTGGGTCGTCAGCTGCAGTGGTATAAGTGACTGGAATGGGGACTCCTGGCTGGGGTAGGCCCAGAACAGGAACCTTGCAGACATCCTGGAGCTTTTTTATGACCCTGGCTGATAAAGATAAACTCTATTTAAATACTTTTTATACATACGTACCTCAACATTTCACCAGATTGTGGCAACAGAACACTTTTCACAGTATCTCACCAAATTTATGTGACGAACATTCATTCATTCATTCAAATTTACAGTAGAATAGCAAATTAGATATTTTGTTACTTCATGGAGAAATGCTGTTTAAACTAAGTGAAACTAATCATAATTAACCTTTCTATGAGATAAATCAGCTTCACAAGTTAAAAAAAAACTCATCTCTTTTCAACTCAATTAGGTGTCAGAGACATTAATTATTTGAATGTATGGAAGATACGTCCTCCTGTTCCTGTCTCATGTCCACTCTGACAAGTGTGCAGTTGTGATAGTTCTCTACATGCTCACTGTATTCATTATGGGTCTCATTAATTCTCATCTGGCTTTGAAAAAGAATGTCCTGTGTCTTTCAGTGGATAGCTGATTATTTGTTTTGCAAATCTGTTTGCAATTGCTGGCTAAGCATAAGTTGTACAAGAGATAGCAGTCCATTCTCTTTTAGCACTGAATGAAAAAGAAGTTTTGCACTATGAGACTTGACACTTGATGATCATCAGTTTGATAGTATATACAATATGTTTTCCTTTGTGGTTTCAGTGAAGATAATAGTGTGATGATGTGATATAGGTCACTCAGCACTTAGCACCTAGCTTGAAATGGTTTGTTTGGGTACTGTAGTCCAAAGGTAGACACCATCTACTCTGGAGCTTTGAATAAACTCAATCTGCCTGTTATCGTATCTGTGATGGTTGCACGCCTATCACTAAGTAGTCGAACAATGGGTAATTTGGAGAATTAATCTATCACAAGGGTGTAAACTACCCAGTGCACAGTGAATAGATCTATTGCTATTTTCATCCAAGCATTGAAAAGAACGTTGTGGGAATGTAAAGGCTGCCTCAGTTTATGGTGTTGATACATTTTGCATGCCTCACATGCATTCACGAGTCATTGAATATTATGATTCATCCTTGGCCTCTACAGGAATTCACATGCTAATTTTCTTGCAATGTAGCATCTTGTTAAGACTCCTTTGTACCCATGACCTCTACTACGTTGAAGGACAAATGCAGTGCCTGAGTGGAACATCACCATTTGCAACTTGCCCTCCAAGCCACAGAATATGCTGATTTAGAACTAAATCACCATTCTTTTACTTTCACAGATCAAAGCTAGAACTAATTTTCTAATAACACTTTGGGCATACTTACACTCTGTGGATGGCAGCAGTTGAAAAATGTGGCTTACAACCATCTTCTCCAGGGCAATTAGTGGGATGGACAACAATACATGCCAGTGACACCTATATCCCATGAAAGAATAGATTTTAGAAAAACAACATTGAACACGTTTCGTTGGAATTCAATCCAAGTTTGTTATAATGAGTTGAGTCACCACTTAGTTGAGTCAGGTTGATACAATTCCAATTAGACAGTACAGTATTAAACTACTTTAGCATGGACAAATGCTCTCATACTATTGACTCATATGCACGAGTCACAATACAATGCAATACCAATATTTTCTGAGAACTCAATGGCTAATCGCCAAACTTAGCAAATCCATCTAAGTTTGTTTTGGGGAAAACTTTAACTGTAGCAATCATGAATATCAGGGACTACCTGCGCTGGCACTAGTCTTATGCAATATAAAAGACAATATATAATGTTATACTCTACATTAACTTTCCCCCTCTTGAATTTATACTTCATCCCTGACTTTGCTTTGTTTCTTATGAATTAATAGCAAAATGGGGGTAGGAGACATACTCGGAGCCAAACTATAAGGCATGGATGATGGCGATGCTACTTGGAAAAATTCGATCACCATTGTGTTGTTAACTAGACAGCATAAAACTACAGACAATAAGTTATATCTGTTTTGGCAGAAATGCAGCAAAGCTTTGGGAGACCACGCCATGCCTGGTCCCAGCCCGAGAATCAGTAGAAAAGTGCCCTCTGTTAAACCATGTTAGTGGTTGACTATGACTTTCACGCAGGAGGCACAATATTCGCATGGGCTTCATTGTCCTCATTCTGGATTTTCCCAGTGTAATCAATCTACATTTTAATATAAATCGTACTTGATTTATTTTGTACGGAATTTATCCCGTGGGGTTAATGGCCCTCACAGTCCATACTTCTTAATGTTCTCATTTGTAGCAAAGTTTGCATTTTGGTAGGTTTTAACTATATGCATGAAATTTAGTATGGGAGCAACTTTCAGTGCCAGTCAAAGGACAAGTGCTCTGTAATATGTCCGCCATAAGCAGGGCACTAATGTAAAAAACAAAGGATTGAATTTGTATTTTATTACCATTGTTGATACGTTCAAGAAAGGATTCCATTACTTTTTTTTCGTATGATTTCTCTGCTTCAACTGCAGAAATGAAGACATGCTTATGTCTTTGCAGGGAGAGTATTATTATGATTTCGCGCCCTAGAGAATCACCAGAAAATATCAAACGAGATACACATTCATCAAAGTAGCACGGACTATTTTACAATGCAATTATCCAAGTATCTTGAAGAAATTGTGGGTCAATTTTCTCGAGAACGGATGCAATCTGGTTATCACCATGGACAGCTCTCAGCGTTACGCAATTTGCTGCAAAATCGCAGCATTTGTGGAAGGGAGTGGACCGCAGCTTGTTCCAGTAGAAGTTACTTATCGCTGCATTTGTATTTTCTATCAATACTTTTGGATGTGCAAGGTGGAAGGTAAAAGTTAGGCTAGAATTCAATTGAGAACTTCTAGGGTGGAAGATTACTTTTTCCGTTATGTGCCAGCGAAATCACTTCAAACTACTTACAGACTGAAAGGATGATATCCTGTCCCACCATGTGCCTCATTTATTGGCTTGGCTAAAGAAACATTTGTCTACAGGAGGTTTATCGAATAGTATACTTAGTGTGATTGAATTCGGTTATTGGATGTAACAACATCATTTCCACCCATTATGCATCAAGCTTTGACCACGGGTTTTAACAACGGTGAGAAGGTTGGTCGTACAGAGTGTTCTCTCCCCAGTAATCCCTCGATTTCGTGTCCGTACTGTGCCGTGGAGACAAGATCTGCTGACAGAGGTGATTACTGACGCCAATCCAGCTCCATCTGCTGAGACCTGTAATAAAGTTTGTTTTTTTTATAAAACCTTTTTTCCATTCCAATGCCAGATTTTTTTCATTTCCTTTAATGATTGGTCACATTTGTTGCAGTTGAGTGGTTCAGGATTAGTTTTCGGATGTGTTGATCTTCATCAAACCGGTTTACTCAAACGCAGATTAACGCGGTGTGATGTCAGAGAAAAGGTACTTATCAAGGCTCGGTCTCAATCCCCCACACAGAGACTTTGAAATCTCAGACGGCAGCGGTGCGAGAGCATGACTGGCAACGGCAAGGACAAAAGTCAGTTATTTTTGTATTAATTTAAAGTTTGTTCGGTGAAGTTCCTGTTTAAGAAAGAACATCCAAAAAGAATTACCGAACTCTTCAGAAATTTATTCAACCTTCAATACGGAATTTCGCTACAAGACGTTTATTTGGTGAGTGTTGGGCGGGGAGATATTCGACTGATTCAATTTCCTCGTATCGGTTTTACCAAGTCAGATCGTTTCCTGATATTTTGTAACGTATCCTTGTACTGGAAAACTGGTACTGTTGAAGAACTGACAAAAGTTTTGTGTCGATTATTATATCAGAACGTCATGTTCCTGTGAGCTTTAACTTTCCACAAGTCGGTGTTTCGCTAAACTTTTAGAGGTAAGATAATAAGCACATGCGCAACGCTGTGAAATAGTAGACATTTCCATTGCAACGCCTTTGGGTTCGATTGACCCTAAAGAGGGTTCCTGCGTCTTTAAATTAATGAGCGAGTTTAAATTCGGAGCGCTCCTCTGCGCGTCTCTGGCAGAGCAGAGCGTCCGCTGGTTCCAACCACAGTCAGTAGCGCTGCAGTTTCATCCATTCCGTACAATCCTGAAAAATGAATGTGTTTTTTATTTAAAAGACTCGTTAACGCGGCTGGTCAATACTTTAGCAATTCATTCCCCTCTCTATTCTCTTCAACAGACCACCTTAGGACGAATTGTGTCTTGTACAGATTCCGATTCAACAACTCTTCGCAACAACTGACTACCTAGAAGTAAGTGAGAGAAGAGGGGTCCATTTACATGTGCAGCAGAACCCTGTTTTACAATTTTCACACTGTTCCGATTCACTATGTGAGAACACGTCTACCTTTAAAGGTTAAGATTCTATAATGCATTTGATTTTGACTCGCACATTCTCCTGTTTACAGGTTAAAGCAGAGATGTCGAATACAAGCCGACTGTTTGAGCAGCTAAGCTTTGCGATATTTATCCTGTGTTGTTCACTGTCCATATTTGGGAAGCCTGTGGAAGAAGTCTCCATTATGAAGTAAGTTTTTCTGTTGTGCTTTTATTCCCTATTTGTGACATATTAACAGAGATTGATCGCACTGACCGGGTTATACTGTACGCATAACGGATTCAAACATTGCCCTGTGCATTGCCAGAGATGAACTACAATTTTCCTTGTAATAACTGCATCTACTTAAATATAGCAATTGTGTCGGCTTTTCGCTAAACCGTGACATGTGATTTTGGGGGTACGTTTAACCCGTTGTGGCGGGTCGCGAAAAGTTTGGCGAATTGGTCAAATTGCAGACAATGACAAAGTGAAACTTTGCGCTGTCAACATCTTGGCTCAGTGTTTAATCCTTCTTGTAACGCAGCGCCCTAGCTCCAGCTGCGATAAGTGTGGACCGACTGCAAACGCTGTTCGACTTGGGAATCAACTGACTCGGGATCAAGTGTGTTTTACTTTCTATGACGTCGACTTTATATGTCCAGTTAGAGTTCACTTTCTACATTTTGAAAATAATTCATCATGAAGTCAAAGCGTATTAAAACGTTGACTCTAAAATGACTGCAGTCCTGTGTTCAGTTGGAATGCAGTTTGGATTGTACAGCTTTCCTCTTACGGTCGATTGGAATTTGATGGCTCAGTTTTGATGTGGTTAGAACTGGTTTGAACTGTGCTTGCGGCTGTGCCGAACTGTCTAATGTAAAATAATAAAAATCTCGTGTCTGTGTTTTGTAGGAAGAGGTCTGTCTCGGAGCACCAGTTCATGCATGACAAGAGCAGGTCTATCCAGGAACTGCAAAGGCGGATCTGGCTGCATAATGTCATGGGCGAGCTGCACACAGCAGAGGGCCGGGGGATGACTCAGTCACAGTCGCCCCCCCGCAACCCCAAACACCCAGCGACGTGGCCGGATTCGGCGGATCTGGCGGTGCTCCTCATCAAACTGGCAGCCAATAACAACAGCAACAACAATGAGGGCACCAGGACTCCGCTGGAACAGATACAAGATACCAACAAGCCCGGTCCTTTCAAATTCCAGAACTCGAGGAAAAATGGCAAGAGGAAGAAGCAAGGGAAAAACAACAAGCGCAAGGCTCACAGAGGTCGGGAAGTGAACAGCAGGAGGCAGACACGCTCTGTGGATTCCGAAATCGGGGATCCCAGTCTCGCAATCGAGGCTGAGCCGCTCGCCACTGCCGCCTCTGGACGGTTGTGGTACTGAGGGGCCAACCTCTAACATATAGCCCTAGGTAATTACTTAATATTCTCCCGATAAATGGTCACAGACTCGCTTTAAAGGTCAGTGTTGTAGGTAAAAAAAAAACCGACAGCGGCAAATTACGACTGTCATGTCCGGTCAATAAAATCTGGTCACTCGCATCATGATCTCGGGCTGATGAGCTGCCAGATACAAGGAGCACAAGTCAATTCATACTCGAGTGCTCGCACCTTAACTCCCTTTTAATGTTAACAGAGGATTAGGTCCCATTCAACATTTTAAATTTGGTGCGTTCCAAATGTATTTTTTGCACCAGCCCTGCAGGTATATCATTCATCCCGCTCAAACCTGCAAGTGCTGTAAGACGGGGACCTCGAGGCTATCCAATGGAATTGATGGCAAGTCAGCATCCAAGTTACTTTTCTGATTTTCACATTCCGCTCAGGTGAAAGTGGCTGCCTTAGGGATTTAGTTTAGCTTGAATAGCTAACGAAAAAGGGTACTTAAAAAGTGAAATCGTTTAACTATAGCCAGAGGCTGTAACGTGTTGGAATTTAATCGACTTTGTACAAACCTAATCCTTCCTAAAATGATTTACCGCTGCACTGATGCTATCATTTTTTTCTGACCCATTCAAGCCAGTTTTAGCTGTGCGCCAATAAAAGTTGGGATCAAATCTAAAGCCAAGGAGGTACTAGACCTGTGCAGAAATAAATTCTGCAACAATGAGGCTGATCACTAAATGGAGTGGAATTCCCATGTGGGCCAGCACGTTTAAAAGCAATTCAGATGAAGCGATCTGTTGTGCGTTTTTAACTTTTTACACTTAATATCACATGTTTTGAGAAAAGGCTGCGACCCTCCAAGACTCCTGCAATTTACAAAAAGTACAGAGGGTGTAGAGCCTTTGCAAACACTCGCGAAACGTCATCATACAGGAAGACTTAACACTTCACAGAAACCTGGCCATTGATACAAAGAAAACTGTAACAGAAGGCGAATAAAAATTTGGTCAAAATGGTAGGCTTTAAGGAAGGTATTAGATTAAGAGCGAGATTGAGAGGGTTGGGAGGAAAATTCCAGAGCTTCGGACCAAGATATGTGAATGCATTACCTGCTAAGTATTCGGAGGAATATAAAGGTTAGAGGAGATTGACCACAATTAGGAACACTCTGGCCGGCACCATCCCGTTCACAACCATATATAGTGCTTGCATTGGTTTTGTACATTGCAAGTACATATCTTGTTTTGACGCTACAACGTAGGTATTTCTGTCAGATAGGTTTTATAAAAAGATAACGATACAGAATTGCTGTGGCCATGACCATTGCTAACTGCAAAGAAACGTGGAGTGCATACTGTTTGGAAGAGGCAGCCTCAAATAACTTGGGTGAGGCACAGTGTGGGGTGTAACTCCAGCTTGATGTCAAATCACGCTTTTAGAAGTAGCTACAGGATTAGATGAATTTCTTGGATACTTATTGAAAAACAACAGGATAATTTAGACAATGTGTAATTGCTGGACCAAGTGTAAACTAATGCAGCATGCAATACAGGTGTAGTACAGCAGCTATTTTGAAAATTTGCATTTACATAGTATATTTAAAATAACGAAATTTCCAAGGCACTTAAGATGACCCTTATAATGCTTCTCTTTAACGATAAGCCACGTAAAGCAATATTAGAGAAATTGTGTAAAGAAGAAAATGTAACTTATTTTTAAAGAAGGAAAGGTGGGGGAGGAGGTAGATGTGAGGTTGAGAGAGTGAATTCCAGAGCTTAGGTCCTGGGTAGCTGAAGGCAGGCACCCCAGTGTTTGAACAATTAGAATCTGGGATGCTCAAGAGGTCAGAAATAGATATAAAGATATCTTGGAAATTTGTTGGGCTGCAGAAAATCACAAAGATTTTTGCACAAGGTGATAAGGCCATGAAGGGATTGTAACAAGGATGATAATTTTAAACTTGAGGTGTTGGGAACTAATAATATAGATTAATGAATATGGGAAAACACCACTAGGTGCGAGTAAAGATACAAGTAGCAGAGTTTTGGTTGGCCTCAAGTTTAAGGAACATAAAATTTGGGAAGTTGGCTATGAATTTGGTGTAATTGTCAAACTGGAGATATGGATAAGCGTTTCAGATTCTGAAGAGGTGAAGGACAGAGTCAAGTGTGGAAACAGATGTGGAAATAGGTGAAATTAGTCATGATGCAGTTACATGGTCAGAAGCTCATCTCATGGTCAAATATGATCCCAAGGTGACAAACAAACCAGATCAGTGTCTGATAGTTTCCACAAGTCAGATGGTAAATGCATGAGATTGTCAGAATTAATAATAGAGCAGAGACAGTGGATTGTGATACAGGAATGCTACAATGTACCAGGAAATCACCGAAAGAGCGAAATGACTTAGAGTGGATTTACATGTTTAACTTTGTGAAAAACATTGAGAGAATTTGTGCAATATCTTTTGACTTCACTCTGATGTTAGATCAGATTCCAACTTTAGACTAGACTTCAATTACTTTTATTTACATTACATTAATTTGTACCAATGATACACTTTACCATGTGTAAGACTAAGAAAAAATCCATAATTGATGACTGTTCTTCACACATATGAACTCATGCATCTGCATCCAGAAACTGTTTAACTGAGCATTATTAATGTGCAAACATTATTTGATGAAGCATAACTGCTCTGATATTTACTTTGTGTTCTAATATCTGTTTTTGATTCATAGATTCATATTTTATAGGCATTAGGGTGTAAGTTAGTAAAGTAATATATGAAAACTATCCAATGTCCAATCCAGAAGTTATCAATATTTTCCAGTGGCTTTCTTTCACATGAATACAATGAACACAATTTAAAATCATTTGCCCTGCTGACCTGTTTGATTTACAAGAAAAAAGAAAATGTCCAGTTCATTCATATTTTACCATATTTTGTTTGATTTTGTAACTCTGCTTTTTGGAGATGGAGAACAACTTTTAATTTCAATGGTCAAAAGGTATCTAACCAGCTACAAGTTGTGACCTCTTGGAGTAACCTGCCAAGGAGTGAATGATTATTGTACATTGTAAACTTGTCCAATGAGAACTGGAATAAACTTGAAGGAACACATTTAACTTAAGCTTATAGGTTTTCTAGTATATTATACCAAATGACATCCATGCCTAGAACTCAAAATATAAACTAATAAGCATTCAATTACATTAAGCTGTAGAGTTTCCCATGTCATGGATAGTGTTAGGAGCAACATAGAGTGAGAGCCAGCAGCTTATTATGGAGCCTGGCCACTTTCTGTGGATGGGAAATGTAGAATAGCTATTCTATTAAAAAAAAACCAACATGACTATTTGACATCTGAATAGGAATTCCCAGTTAAGTTTCTACTTATTGCAACACTATCAGTATAGTTGTTAATTGATCATATTTCTGTTTTTGTTTATTTTAAAATCTAAGTGACAGAAGAATTTTCCTTTTTTTCCCCAGGCAGGTCTGATATTCAGGAAAGACCGAAAAAATCTTTTGCAGTATTCTGTATTTGTGATCATAATTAAAGTATTAAACGTATTTATTGATTGCAAATATTTAAAAAAAACACGAGAATAAAGAATTGTGTACACTATGGAACTGTACATCGGTTATTATGAATATTTAAAATTCATGATTAATGTCACAAACTGTAATTTATTTGTTAATTTTTAATCATCTATTTATTTGAATTGTGTATCTTGGTGCTGCTAATATATAGGTATATTGTAAATACATGCACTTTAGAATCCAAGTAATGTTGTTAAGTGACCTGTAATAAAGAGTTTCATGGTTCATTGAATTGCAAAAGGAAGTAGTCCTGTTTAATAACACGAATTATACACATTACTGTATCATCTGGTGAATTTTTTTTTAAAAAGCAGAACATTTAGCAGTTATTTGGCAAAGACCCTCGTAATTCCTTAAGCTCTGAGTTGAAAGGTGTTTTTCCTAAGAGTAAACGAGGATTAGGTATAATAAGAGAGGGTAATATCATCCATCTCAAGCCAAAAATACTTCCAAAGAAGACATGGGAGTTCGCGGAATAGCGTTTAGGCGAATCATGGGCACACCTGCTTAGTCAGGAATGCTTTGTATGACCACCCAGAAACCTTTGCTAACGAAAATGCTAACTTCTGATTTTAGTTTGATCCATGGTTGTGAGATCGTATCTGAAGGGAAACTTACATTTAAATATAAAGTCTGACAGTCATAAAGTAGATTTCAGTGAAATAACACAGGCACATGACTAACCACATCAATCTATCGATCAGTAGGTTTTGCTATCTACATGTTAGTTTATGAAGCAAGAATTGAATAAATGAACTGATGAAAACCGCCGGCTTCCGTGTGCCAGTGGGTAGCACGGATCCGAGGTACATTGAGAAAAAGCAGAAAGTAATCTCCAAATTAAAACGACCAGAGTTCAATTTCAGACTTGAAACGATTGCATAAATTAAACTTTTTTTTTTGGTTGTTGTTGCCGCGTTATCAAAGAGAGGTCAGCTGTGAGGGAAACATATCCGACTGTCCAATAAGTGAATTTAATGATCTAATCTAGGTATTTCATTTTACTTGTTAATTCCATTTTTTCTAGACTTCTACACAGCACACCGATGTCCCGCTCTTTTTGGTACTGGAAAGCTTCGTATTTAGGAGGCGAAACCAGCTTGTGTCTTTGTTTAGATCTAAATAGTACTTTATAAGTAATAATTAAGTACCTACTGAAGTAAATACTGCAAAAAATACCGACACGTACTGCGAGACAGTCAACATTATTATTCTTTGATTGGTACTGAGACTAAATATATAAAACAAATCTTATTTTGAAGTCGAACCTGATTCGTATTATATGTTTTTGCACACGTGTTTATTGTTGTACGTTTCTCATTCAAGAAGTGAATCTCAACATCTTTACTCTGAATGAGTAATTTTTTCTGTGTCAGACATCCACTTCTAAGTAATTGCCAAAATCAACTTTGCTATTAATGGTGAAAACCTGTACTTCAGATGAAGTCTGACTGGAAAGACTGACTCCAATACCTTTGCAATTGTACCACAGCGGCCCCAATTGGTCTATGGAGCAACACTTCTTAATTCAATTCCACATCAATAGTTTTAAATCGGGTTACAATATCTTCTCTATCCTCCTAAAACAAGGTCACGTGACTTATGTAAAGGTTTACTTTTAAGGGTCTGTAGTAATGCAAACACACTAGTAAACAAGCAAGTAACTTAATATGCCATAAAAGCTTTGACAGGTATATAAAATGCTGGAGATTAGTTAAAGTCAACGTGCCTCCGTTACAAGCAAAGATAACAGACATAAGTAAATGGTTTGATATTGAACAAATACGGCAGAAGTGTCTGCATGGTGAACAACATACTAAAATATTCCTCAAACAGTGCAGAAACAAAAAATAAGACAATAAGAAACTTAAAAGAAATGGCACAGGCGAAATTAATGGAATGAAAACAAAACCTACCAAATCAATTTGACTTAATGACTTATATCCTTTAAATTTTAAAAGCTCATTACAAAGTTAGTGGATGCCATTAGTTTTGATTTTCTGGAACTCCTTACATTTTGGAATCGTTCCCACAGATTGGAAGCCAGAAACATAACTTTGCTGTTCAAGAAAGGAAATAGAGAGAAAACAATTGCCCAGATAACCTGAGGACATTAGTGGGGTAAATGTGAGAATTGATTCTCAAGATCATGGTACCAGGAATCATAAAAAAATCATAATATGATTACTGATTTGAAATACTGCTAGCCATTCTGTTGACTCAGTTGTCTGTTTTGTGATAGTGTGATGCCAATTGCGTGAGCTGAATTCCTGCACCAGCTGAGGTTACCATGAAGGACTCTCCTTCTCAATATCTGCCCCCTCACTTGAGGCTTGATGAGCCTTAGGTTAAACTGCCACCTGCCATCTCCTCTAATAAGAGAGCAGCCCTATAGCAACTTTATCTTAGTTTATTTGAATTTTCAAGTAGAAAATAGGACTCATTAGGTGGGTGAAATACTTGGCATGGATTGTGGATCTGTTACTTAGTAGAAAATGGATCAATTTCAACTTGGCATGTTGCAACAGAAGGAGTCTCTGTATATCAATGGCTTAGATAAGGAAACTATATGAACGTTAGTGTATCCTAGTTTACTGATTATACAACATCAGATGGAAAAGTGATCTGTGAAATGGATATAAACAGGCTCCAAAAGGAGACAGACTAGCTAAGTGTGCCAGAAGATGGCATGAAGGAGTGTGAAGTTACTTACTTTGTTAGGTAAAATAGAGTAACAGAATAGCTTGAATTGGTGAGTGTCTGGGGAAATATGGGTATTCAGAATGATGAATGTCCTTGTATATGAATAACAGATAGCTAACATGCAAATTTTATGAGGTAGTCGGGAAACAAATAGTACATTGGCCTTTATTCGAAAGAGTTCAACGTACAAAAGTGTAGAAGTTTTACTGCAATTATATAGGGTCTGAAAAATCCAAAGAATTGTGCACAATTTTGATCACCTTACCTAAAAAATAATATACTAATCTTGGAGGATATCTAAGATAAATTCACTGAACTTATTCATAAGGTGAGAGGAACAAAAACAGAAATTGCTGCGAATATTCAGCAGGTCTGGCAGCACCTGTGAAGAGAAAGCAGAGTTAAATTGACCCAAGATGTTAACTCTGCTTTCTCACCAGATTGAGTATTAAAGGGTTCAAGGGGTATGAAGGTTGAGTAGAAAAGTCAAATAGAGATATAGAATCAGCCATGACCTTGTAGAATTTTGCAACATATTCAAAGGACAGAATAGCCTCCTCATACTGATATTATTACTGAGAAAGTTATAGATTTCCATGGTAAATTATTAAAGGAGAACTGTCTTCAGAAAGTGGTAAAATGCTCTTAATTTTCAAACCAAACAACTCAAAATAATTTTCAGCAGGGGTGTCACACCAAAATGTTTTAAATCTGTTTATCATATAGTCAATTATAATCAAGAAAATAAAACTTTAGTGCTTTTCTTATGAAGAGAGTGCCACCTCCCGCTCCCCCCCCCCCTCCCAAATTAATTCTTCACAGTTGTATTTGTGTGGCAGACTGTGAACATATGTTGAGACTGGGGTGATCTAAGGTCAATCAAACATTTATAAAGCTGACATTAATTAAAATTTTCACTTAAATATCCAAAATAACAAAAAGAAACAGATTAAAAATATAATTTACAGATGTGCTTCGCTTATTTGTTTCTTCCAAGGTTAACTACACACATTGCCTTTTAATTGGGCCCAACATAAATGAGGGAATAGATTTGGAACATGGTTTTATACTCAATTAAATAAAAGGGAAAAAAGCAACATTAAAATGTTTGTTCCCATTCCTTAACTCCTCAATCTCATTCCTCTGGTGCACCATAATAATTGCAAAGAACATGCTAAAAGATGACCCAGCTTATAAATTAAAATGTATCAATATAAATCAACTTTGACTTAATGAAAACTATTCTCAAAAGCAACTAGGCAAAAGTGAGGACTGCAGATGCTAGAAATCAAAGTCTAGATTAGAGTGGTGCTGGAAAAGCACTCCTCGGATGCTGCCTGACCTGCTGTGCTTTTCCAGCACCACTCTAATCTATTCTCAAAAGCAGCAGAGTGGCTTGGGAGCTTTAATAATTGACTTACTTAAGCCAGAAAATGTGACTGTTTGGAGCGTAGTCACGTGACCCTTGGGTTACTCATAATGTAAACCTTAAGTAGAGCAAACCTGATTGTTTGCTGTTGGTTTTCTTCAAATCAGTGATTGCTTAATATCCACCTCCCCATAACAACATCATTGCTGCCAAGGGTTTATCCTCGAACTGAAAATAATGCTGACCATGGGCATTATATTTAGATCAACAATTATTGGTACTGGATTTAGGATGAAGAGGAATTATCCATGCAAAGAAAAAGATGCTGTATTGGTGAGACAGGCTCCTGGCACTGATCAATGTGCAAATTGGAAGTCAACATCCTCTGCTTTCATCCCTTCAGCAGGGCTGCAGTCCTCAGGTTATGCCCTTTACAAAACTGTATTTGAACTGCAGATGACATCCAGCACTGGGATAGCTTTATGACCATGACATTGAACAATTTTTGCAATTGATTCATTTTTAAGCATCATTAGTGGTAATTGTCAGTATACCATCTTTGCACATACCACTGCATCAAGCAATTCACCACAGCCTTGATTATCAAGAGCAATACTTCATCATTTTTCCAAATGAAGTGCAAGAATAACAAGAGGAGGCCAGCATTTTAATCAGCTAGCTACATTCCTGAGAGCATAGGGCATCACTGATGATGACCATTTTTACCATCAGGGCCTCAAGTAATCAACATATGACATATAGCAGTATTATCAATAACTTATTAAGGTTATATCTAATAATAGTTGTGTGTTGTTGAGCAATGTCACATACCTCTATATAAACCTTTCTATTATAAATTCCATTGTCATTATTAAAAAACAATGAAAATCTCAATCATATAAAAGTAAAGTATTGCAGATGCTGGTGCTATGCACTAAAAACAGAAAGCGCCAGAGAAACTCAGCAGGTCTGACAGCATTTGTGGAGTGAAAAGCAGAGTTAACATTTCAAGTCCAATATGACTCTTTATTAGAATGGAATATCTCATTTCTGGAATACAGCCTTAATCCTTATAGAAACAGCTTTTAGCATGTAGTGACAAATTACAGTTTACTGCTTACTTTTGCAATGTTGCTTCATATATAATAATTTCATATTTCAGGCTTCCCTGTCAGAAGCAAACAAAATTGATATGAATATTGAGGAATGGACAGTACACATTCATAGGCAATTGTTCTGTTCAATAATATCATAAAATTAGCTGGTTTATTTACATGTTAGTATAAGAATATTCACATGCAATTTTATGGCTAGCTTCTGCTTTACAGTTCAGAGGTTTCAGCCAAGTCAGTACAAACAAAAATGTGTTTGGTGCCACAATACATCCTGAAAGACTGCATTTATTCTCTAAAAATTAGGAATCCTGGTAAATTAGTGGGGAGGTAGATAGCTGGTCCGACTCGATTGTTGATCGATTGAGAGTGTTGAGAGGCACAGACCGTGTCTGGGAGCTGCAGGCTGCCCGTTCCGGCAGCCGCCCGTCTTGTGGATCGTCCTCGGCCTTGAGTGGCCGGTGGGGCGTCTGATCCTGTCTTCTCTGTATCATTAAATGGGAGTGTAGAGCTTATTTTGAGTGCAGTATAAAATAATGTTATAAAATATGGGAAATAATTTTACAGTGAAAAGAAATGTAGGCAAGCGGGATTATGACTCCTTCAATTAAAAAAACAGTAAATCTGGCAAAATCATTATATGTGACATAGCCAGATAAGGGATAAACTCCCTTAATGGGCCATTCATTCCATCATGTCAGTACCAGTCAACAAAGCTCTGATCTTAGTACATTCATTTTCCAGTTCTTGGCCTATAATGCTGGAAGCTATGGAAATGCAAGCAAATATCCAACTACTGTACTGCTTAAATATTATGAAACTTTCTGACTCAACCACCCTTCCAGACTTTCACCATACTGTGATGAAAATATTTCTCCTCAACTCTCCTCTTAGCTTTCTACCTCCTATCTTACCTTGAAATCTAAATCTGTGCACTCTATTTATTGGCCCCTCTACTAATGGAAAGCATACCTTCCCATCTACCGTATCAATGCCCCTCATAATCATATACATCTCTATCCACTCCCCTCCCAACCTTTGCTGTCTAACCTACCCAATCTTTCCTTATAGATCAGATTGTCCAGCCCAGTCAGCACCCTGGAAAATCATTTTTGCACACATCTAGTGCAGCCACATTTTTGTTATGATCTGTTTATCTGAACTGCATGCAGTATTTCAGGTGTAGTCTAACCAGCATTTTATACAATTGCAGCATTAACCCCCTGCTGTTGTATTCTATGTCTCAGCTAATAAAGGCAAGGATCCCATATGCTTCCTAATCAACCCTACCTGCCGTACTAGCTTCTGGAATCTGTGGATATGAACACCAAAGCCTCTCTGTTGTTCAGTACTTGCCAAGGTCCTGCCATTCATTGAGTAATCCCTTGTCTTGTTAGCCCTATCCAAGTGCATGACCTCACATAATTTTTGGGTTGAATTTAATTCGGCATTGCTATGTCCTTCATATCTTCCTGCTGCTTACAGCTATTCTCCTTACTATTTAACACCCAGCAATTTTCATGACATCTGCAAACATCTTGCTCATACCTCCTACATGTAAGACCAAATCACTAACGTATACCACAAACAGTGAGGGCCCCAGCACTGAGCTCTGTGGAATCCAACTGGAAACAGATGTGCAGTCACAGAAACATTTCCATACCATCACCTTTCACTGCCTGTATCTCAGCCAATTTTTGATCCTATGTGTCACTCTGCCTTGAATCCCATGGGCTCTTAACTACTTGACCAGTCTGCTATGAGTGACCTTATCAAAAGCATTGCTAAAGTTCATGCAGACCATATCAAATGCACATTTCTCATCAACACTCCTAGTTACCACCTCAAGCAATTCGATCAAATTTGTCAAACATGAACTTAACAAATTTATCCTGACTATCTCTGATTAATCTGCATCTCCAAAGGTGCAGAAATATCCTACCCTTCAGAATTCTTCCAAATAATTTCCCTGCCACTGAGGTTAAAATGATTTTTTTTCAATTTCTTGGTCGATAACTTCATTCCCTTTTTCATACTGGGACAATGATAGTGGTGCTCCAGTCCTTTGGCACCTCACCTGTGAAAAGAGAGTATTTAAAAATTACAGCCAGGGTCCCTGATATCTCCTCCCTTGCCTCCCTTAACACTCTGTGGATTTACCCACTTTTAAGCCTGCTAATTCCTCTAGTATCTCTTTGCTGTAGGTTAATTTGTGCCAGTATTTCACAGTCCCTACCCTGATGTCTATATCCATGTCATCCTTTTCCATTAGTCTGAAATGAATTAAGCGAACCTTTCAAGAACCCTTATTGTCAACCATAAAAATATTCATTACACCTGTCTGTTTCCACTTCCAAACTTCACTGGACTATTAATGCACTTAGGTTTTTGAAGTTCTGATTATTAAAATGAATAAAATAATTCACAATATCACACACAAAATAAATCTGAATTGCAGCTGGACCTTTAGAACTGGAATAGATAATACCAAAGTAAAATAGGATTTGTATGTTAAATTGTACAGAGCTTAATTGCTACAATTCCTTAAATAATGTCTCATTATTTTCAGTCCTTGCCTTTCTTTTATTAATGGAATATTTTATTCTGACTTTAAAAGCAGACTTTTACATAAACACTGTATTGCTTTGACAGACTCTGTTCTTGGATATAAAATGAAGAATAAATAGAATGCTCAGAGCTCAGGCTTGTTTCTCTGTTTTCCTCTGCTATTATATAGTATGCATGACAGAGCCATGCATTTGATATAATTCTGTCAAAGATATGCACAGTTCAACTACAGTATTTTCTGATAATATTCTCCTAAAACCTGCTCAGATAGAAAATGCTTGGAAGATCAAACAGAACATGATATTGAACAGGTGTGCACCTCATCTCATAAAATATCATCAACATGGATTGTTTAAAATATGATGATAAGATAGTGTTTACATTCTAAAACTTAACACAGCCCTGTAAAATACAATCATAGTCACCCTCCGATAAAAGCCATTAACTCAATTTTCTGGAAAACAAACAGGAAGGCAATCTTCAGGTATTAACAGAAAATTAATAAAAGCTGGCTGAAGTACAAATTGATCTTAAAGAGATATGATCTTATTAGAAATCCAGAAACAGAAACATATTAATATGAGAAATACTGTGAACTATCTGTTGTATGAAACTATCACAAACATTGAGAATATTTATATATACACATAGAAATAAATCTTAGGAGTTTTAATTCTAAAATAAACTATTATGTTGAGGCTCAAAAGAAAGCATGAGGTAATTGAACCAACCAGGTGATTAAGTGTTAATAATTAAACAGAGTTGCTATTGAACAATTGCTGTGAGCAAACAATTCTACCCCATGTGCCACCAGGTTTCACTTGTAAACTGATAATATCCAGCTTTCTCTCTTTTCAGTGTTCTCAATCCTGTAGCCTACTGTCTCTGTTTATGAGCCTCTTAGCTCAAAATCCAGTCCTAGATGAGTCACAATAACTTTTTTAAAATGTTGGGAAGATCAGAACTGTTAGGTTCATGTCCTACTACAAACTCTGCATCTTAATCACTCAAACCATCTCCTCTCTGGTTAAAGTTACCATCTCAGCATTTTATTTGTTTAAAAAATAAGTGCCAAACTCTCCTTTGCAAGGACCTCATACTTGTACTTCTATAACATTGCACGGCTCCATTTTTTTATGTCCATCTGTTTAGGATCCTACCCTAAACATTTACCCATGTCATCATTGCATCCATTTACAACTATACCAATATCACCAAGCAATGATCACCAGGCAGGAGTGTTCCTTCCCAATCAGGGAACACTTCAGCGGTCCAGGACATTCGGCTTCAGATTTTCGGGTGACCATCCTCCAAGGCAGATTTCAGGACAGGCAACAGCACAAAGTGGCCCAGCAGAGGCTGATATCCAATTCCATACCCATGGGGATGGCCACAACCTGGATCTTGGGTTTATGTCACACTACAGGTGACCCCGCTGCACTATACACACACGTGCACACAAGCGCACGCATACACGCACACGCACACTCCCACAGACTCACACATTCACACAGACCCTCTCTCATACACAAGCTCTCTCTCATACACTCACACTTACACCACCTACACTCACACCCACACACGCACCTTCTCACAGACTTATAACTCATTACTCTCTCACAGATACTCACAACCTCCCCCCCCCCCCCCCCCTCCCAAGACACACACACCCACATGCACACACTCACTCGGTCTCCCCAGCATGCACACACATATAAGTTTGTGGGATGAATTTATATTTGCAGAATTACATTTTATTTTGCTTAAAAACTGCATAAATCCATGTACCATTCTGTAAATATCACTTTAGAAGTAGAATCAACCTAACTAACATTGGGACACAGACAGATTTTAACCTCACACCTTCAATCTGAGCTGAGATGGTGCCTATTGTTACAGCTGTCTTAAGAATGTAACTTTAAAAAGGTTCTGGGATTTACATATGAAGGAACTGAAACTAACATGGGTATTCTAAAAGATGAAAGATTTAAGCTAAATTTGTTTAATATTACATTCCATGTCACTGCAATTCTGTTGCTATAAAGTCTGTGTTTAATGATTCTGCTGCACAACCACCTGATAAAGAAGCAGTACTTCGAAAGTTAGTGCCTCCAAATAAACCTGTTGGACTATAACCTGGTGTTGTGTGACTTTTAATTTTGTCCACCCCAGTCCAACACTGGCTCCTTCAAATCAATGCTTTCCTGGCCAGTCTTCCAACCGACATATATTCTAGCTCATCCATCTTCTCAAAGCTCTTTGTATCCTAATCTGCACCAACTCCATCTTATACTTTATACCTTGCGATTTCTGACTAATACTGACTTTTGCCTTCCTGCACATACGAGGCAGTTTAACATTCTCATTGTGTTCAAATCCACTTTTGATTTCAATCCTCCTTATCTGGATAATTTCTTCTTCTTTGCAACCTTCCAAGAACTCTGCAATCTTTCAATTCTGAACTTTGTATACCTCCTCTCACTTCACCTCACACCTTGCATCTATGCCTTAAGGTATCTAAGCCCTAAATTCACTAATCTCTTTTGCTTTTCAAACCCTCTCTTCTTTAACAGTCACCTTAAAACCTACCTGTTTTACCAAGATTTTAATCATCACTCCTCCTGTCTCCTTCAGGTCATTATTTTTGTCTAACAATGCCCTTGTGAAGCATCTTGGGATTTATCGGCAGTATCTAAAGGCAAGTTGTTACTTACAAATAATAGTTATGCTTAGTACTTTTCTCAATGATTTACAACTTTTTGTCATTTACATAAATTTGGATGCGAGTATAAACGATACAGTTAGTAAGTTTGCAGATGACACAAAAATTGGAGGTTACCTCAGATTACAACAGGATCTTGACCAGATGGGCCAATGGGCTGAGAAGTGGCAGATGGAGTTTAATTCAGATAAATGTGAGGTGCTGCATTTTGGGAAAGTAAATCTTAGCAAGACTTATACACTTAATGGTAAGGTCCTATAGAGTGTTGCTGAACAAAGAGACCTTGGAGTGCAGATTCATAGCTCCTTGAAAGTGGAGTCACAGGTAGATAGGATAGTGAAGAAGGTGTTTGGTTTGCTTTCCTTTATTGGTTAGCGTATTGAGTATAGGCATTGGGAGGTCATGTTGCGGCTGTACTGGACATTGGTTAGGCCACTGTTGGAATATTGCATGCAATTCTGGTCTCCTTCCTATCGGAAAGATGTTGTGAAACTTGAAAGGGTTCAGAAAAGATGTTGCCAAGGTTGGAGGATTTGACTATAGGGAGAGACGGAACAGGCTGGGGCTGTTTTCCCTGGAGCATCGGAGGCTGAGGGGTAACCTTATAGAGGTTTACAATATTATGAGGGGCATGGATAGGGCAAATAGGCAAAGTCTTTTCCCTGGGGTCAGGGAGTCCAGAACTAGAGGGCATAGGTTTAGGGTGAGAGGGGAAAGATATAAAAGAGACCTACGGGGCAATTTTTTCACGCAGAGGGTGGTATGTGTATTGAATGAGCTGCCAGAAGAAGTGGTGGATGCTGGTACAATTGCAACATTTAAGAGGCATTTGGATGGGTATATGAATAGGAAGGGTCTGGAGGGATATGGGCTGGGTGCTGGCAGGTGGGACCAGATTGTATCTGGGCAGCATGGACGGGTTGGACCGAAGGGTCTGTTTCCATGCTGTACATCTCTATGACTCTACTGATGATATCATCAAGATTTACTGCAATAATGACAACATCTTGTTTTAATAGCATATTTAAACATTATAGTAAAATGTTCCAATCTATAAGATACTGAACAACATAACGACATTTAGATTACATGATTAGCAGTTTTGCCAGAGTTGAAGGCATAAGCATCAATGGATGGTTAAAAATGGGATGCTGAAGAAGTCAGGATTGTAGGAGTAGTGATCTCTTGGGGAGAGTCGTGCAGCTGGAAGAGTTACAGAGATTGGAATAGGCTGGATCACCAACAGATTTTTAAAGCAGGGGTAGGAAAGTTAAAATTGAAGAGTTGTTTTACCAGCCATTAGTGTTGGTCAATGGGGATATGGTTGGTGAGTGAATAGAATTTGGTGAGCTTGGTCACTGACAGCAAAACTTTGGATGATCTCAAGTTTAAGGAGGGTAAAAAGTGGAAGCCCCTTGAGATAGTCAAGTCTGGAGAGAAATGAATTAGAGTTCAAGCAATCAATAAGCAGAGAAGGGAGCGCAGTCAGGAAATGTTATGTTGGTGGAAATAAGTGAAATTAGTATGGTGCATGTATGTGGCCAGAAACTTATCTTGAGATTAAATATAACAGATGCTTTGGTTTCACTTCAGATAGTTGTCAGCCATGAAGTCAGTGACTAAGGAATAGATTTTTAAAGAGAAACCAAGGACAATGCCTTTAGCCTTCCTAATATTTAATTGCAAGATTTATTTTAGTTGATCAAGTGGAGTCACAGAGCAATTAGTGCACAGAAGGAAGCTCTTTGCCCCATCAAGTTCATGCCGGCACTTTGGAACAATCCAATCAGTCCCATTCCGTTCAATCCCCAACCCAATAAGTTTACTTCCTTCTAGTGTCCACCCAATTTCATTTGAATTCATTAACTCTTCTCACTTCTACAACTCTCATAGTCAATCGGCTCCGGGTCATTGCAACACACTGCATAAAAACGTTCTTCCTCAAATTCCATCCCCCCCCCCCCCCCCCAAATCATCTCTTGTCCAAAATCTTTTCTCTGTGCCCGCCTCCCCTAACCCCTCGGCCATTGTATCATTGTGCTGAATTGCAGAGAAGTATTCTGATAGTGTCGAGAAGGTATTGCTGTGAGCTGGGGCTGGGTGTTATCAGGGGGGAAGAAAAGCCCAAGTATTCCAAAAACTAAATCGAAAAAAGTTAATTATTCACAGCAGGTTTGTTTTCTGAACTGGGTTACCTGAATGCGCCACGTTTGATTTGTTTGTACGAGGATCGAACTTGTCGATATCGAATCGATTGAGCTATGTATAACGTCATCTAAAAGCAGGAAGACCTTGTAATTCATTACTTTTTAATGCGGCGGTGAAACAGTGCCGCTTCAATGAATGTGCATGGATGTTGTTTCTCCCGGCAGTGATTAACATGCACTGCATTCTTCAGAGCGAACCTATGGCAAACGGAACATCTGGTTTGAGATGTCCAAAAGCTACCCACCCTGAAGAGAACGGCCTCCATATCTGTCGACCAAGATCACTTGTTGCTGCCTTTCGAAAGAAGACCCAGGATGCTTTGAATTTCTAATCATGACTTTTACATATGGCATCATCTTCGCCAGTATTTGCTCTGGCATTGTGTTGGTTGGGGTTTTCGCCCACACACTGGTGTTCTACATCTTTACCAAGTATGTCTCATTCCGGAAGAACCGCTTGGACATCCTGTTGGTGAGCATGGCCGTGGCAGATTTCATTGCTCTTTTGCTGGACCCCTTCCTCATCGTGGCTGCCCTGCAGTATAGGTGGCCCTTTGGAAGGTTCTTCTGCAAGATACTTCAGTTCCTCGTGGCGTTCTCGGGGGCTGCCAGCGCTTACTCCCTTTGCGCTGTCTCCATCACCCGTGCCTGGTTCATCATGAAACCTCACAGACCCCCTGCAATGACCCTCAGCATGGTCCTGTTGGTCTTTGTTTGGGTCTTCAGCCTCGCTGTCGCCATACCGCTGCGGATCAACGCCACAACAGGGACAGGAACTCACAATACCACGTTCTGCGTCTCGGGTTTATACCAGCACAAATACAAGACCATTCTGGCTCAGTTCGTTGTGTTTTACTTGGTACCCATGCTGGTGATCGCCTATAACTACATTCGTCTTGCAATCTTCCTTCTGAAGAGTCCCATGATGTCCCTGGTTAGTTCCAGAAACACAAGGAGGGCGTCTATCATGATCCTGTTTGCCACGGGCTCCTTCTCTGCGTGTTGGCTGCCCAGCTACGTCTTAGAGCTCTGCCTGTATTTAGGTGCATGCCATGGCGGACAGAACTGGGAAATGCTCTTTTTTGGTTGCACAATCCTTAATTATTTCTATCCGTGTGTCAATTCAGTTATTTACGTATTGGTAGCAAAGAGATACCGCACATGGTGCTGGACTCTGTCTTTTAAATCACATAAAGTGCACCCCAGGAGCAGCACGAGAGGTCTCGAACAGGACATCTTCTCAGTCCGGAGAAAGTGTGCGCCTCAAAACGCACCAGTCTGTACAAGTTGTCCCCAGTTAAAGCTTACCGGGGAAGCACCAGACCATTCCTTTTAGGAACCGAAGATTACATAAATTCCAATAATGTTCTGCAATCAAATTGGGAAGTGGGTAGATACGGGTTTTTTTAAAAAAAGATTCAGTATCGAGTGGCACAGAAAATGTAATTGCCAGATCGGCCAAATGGGATTCGCGGTTTAAAATATATTTTGCTAAATTCATTTCCATATCTGCAAACACCATGTTGCAACTTAACTGAAAAAAGGTAGATTCTGAACATTTGTACTTTGGATGTAAGAAAATAGGGAGCTGATGGGAGGCTACAATAGACAGATTAATTACATTTTCTGCGAATTTATTCAAAATAAATGTAAAGGAAATGTGCTTTGTAACATGAGGAAATCATATAATCATCTTAAATGGTAACATATGTTCTGTTCAATTAAATAAAACATTATTCAGCCCACATTTTAAAATAAACATTGTTTAAAATTTCAAAAGTAAATCGAACAATCAAGTAATTTGCTAGTAAAATGATTTGCACCTCTATAGCTTCGTAAACTTGATGCTTTGCCTGATTAGTTCAAGAAAATGATTGTAACACAATGGAAAATCTTAAAAAAAAACAGAAACGGGGCCAGAGGTGACACTAAACACCTAAACTGCTCTAGCCCCATCCCTGCAAATAGTGTATAAATTAAAAGAACAGGAATAAGTTTCAGGAACAGGGCTGCCTCAGCCCTATACAGGGATTAACAACTTGCAATTCAAAATGGAGAAGAAACAACAAAATCCATCAGCTCTTGGGAAATGCAAAATTACTGCTTTATTAACTGCATAATTCTCCTTTATTCATTCATGGGATGAGGCATTGCTGGCAGGGCAGCATTTATTGCCCATTCCTAATTTCTCAGAGGGCAGTTAAGAGGCAACTACATTGCTGTGGATCAGGAGTCACATGTCGGCCAGATCAGGTAAGGTTGGCAGTTTCAGTCCCCAAAGGACATTGGTGAACTAATGGCCTTTTCTGACAATCAGCAATGGATTTATGGTCACCATTAGATTCTTAATTCCAGATATTCATTCAATTCAAATTGACCACTTGCCATGGCGGGATTCAAACCCAGGTCCCCAGAACATTATCTGGGTCTCTGGATTAACAGTCCAGTGATAATACAACTAGGACATTACCTCCCTAATCCATTCATCATATGGCTCACTTCATATAATTTGACCATCAAATTAACAAGTTGTCATAATTTGAATGGCTCTATTTCTGTTCCACAGTAAATAAATTTCATCCACCAGATAGGACAACAATTTTGCTTTGTAATACAGAACAACACAATTTTTATTCAAATGTTCAATATAATATTTTAATCTCATTGCAATATCCAACTAACAATGACTAACTGTCTATTCCAATTATAATATAATTTATTTAGATTCATTGTGCTCACATTGCCTGTTAAAGTTATTGTACTTTAATTTGGTACCAAGGTGCATGGATGTTTACTTAGGAGAAATACTTAAGTTTCTAAATTTTATTTATTTTGTTGAATGCTAATGACAACTGTATTTCATTCATTCATTACAGCTTATTCGGTAGTGTGTCTATCCTCAATGTGACTTGCCTTCCTCTATGTAAGAAGAGAAATACCTGCCAGAGAGTCACAAGATTATAATTTAATCAAATCACAAACTGTGAGATGAAGCTAACAGTGAATCATGAACATTAGCAAAACTCTCAATCCTCACAGTAATGAATTAGGTTGTATCTATTAATAATATCACACATACATAATAGGAGTTTAAATATTATTCAGGGATTATTTTAATATCATTCACATCCATCTTCAATGATCAAATGTGCCAATAGTCAAATTATTAAATAATTAAATAATACCGTTCCAAAAAATGCCACTGCTAAAAGAAACCAGATTAGAACAAATAAATGGAATAGAAAATGATCACAGGTGCTTTCCTGAATTTAGCTACAGGTCTGGCAGAAAATAAATGGACCCTAATTGCCAGGATGGAAGTAGCAAACTCATTTTCATCACCATGAGAGGTAGTAAATTATTATTAGTTCTTTATTTGGGCAGTCGTTTTCATTTTTTACACAAATACACAAAAACGTCAACTTTATTCAGATTATTCCTGTAATTTTATAGAATTTAAGTGTTGCAGGAAAAGAAGAATCAATTACTTGCAAGCATTCTTGATTTCTAAATGTATCAGTCTGAATTTCTGAAGAGCAGCAATTTTGTTTATTTTTTATTGTGTTTATGTGTACCTGTATATAGATGTTGGGAATAATAAAATATTCATAAGTTGTTTTCAAAATGTTGAGCAACAATCAATTTTTAAACTTTTTAGTTTAGCTTAGAAGTTTCATATTGCTGGCAATGTAATCATTAATATTATAAGACCAAGTCAACTAAGATTCAAATGATAGAAGAAATATGTGAATGATATCAAGGTGAACACTAAAGTCTTTATAGTTACATAAAAAGGGAAACCCCTCAGTTGCTATAAAAAAGAAAGTCTTGTCTCCAAAGTATTAATCAAGACCGTTGAATTATCAATCCTGTAATTTAATCGCTATGCTGTTGTTTACATGTAATATATGAAAGGGTAGATAATGTCTAATTAAACTGATTTAATTAGTGAATAAACAATGTTGCTAGTTATTGATATAATTTGCATGGACATCCAAACGCATTCAATACATTTTTGTGTAATAGGCTGTAAAATTAAAGCTCGTGGAATTGTAGACTTTTGTTCTGGATGGGAGATTGGTTAGATAACAGAAGACAGAGAGTAGCATAACAGCTATGCATTCGATTTGAAATTGAGTGACTACTGACATCACACAAGGATCTGTGCCAGAACCTCATAAATGCATTTCATTTATTAATGACTGAAAAAATTAACAGCAATATATTCAACTTTGTCAATGATCCAAAGAATGGTGATACAGTTAGGTGTGTACATGGGTGTGTGTAGTTGGGAATCAGTTAACTCAGTTTGCTGGATGGCTGGTTGGCAATGCAGAGTGATGCCAACAACACTGGTTCACATTCCTGTATGGGTTAATGTCATCATGAAGGTCTCAACCTAGCCCCTCATCTGAGGCATGGTGACCCTCAAGTTAAACTTCCCTCCAGTGTGTCTCTCTGAGAGAGCAGACCTCAGGACCTATGGTGATTTACTAGATGGGCGCATAAAATGACTAATAAGTATTACTTGATAAAGTGGACAAACTGTAGCAGATAGGATTCAAAACAGATAATCCATTTTAGATTTTAATGGCAAAAAATGAGAAACAAAGAGATTTAGGAGTTCATGCTTACAGATAATATCGCATTAACAAAAAAAACTTATCAAAAGGCTTATGGAATGTTAAAATTAATAACTAGAGATCTAAATTAAAGCAAAGAGGTTGCCAAACCACAGCTTTCCAAAACACTGATTGGATCAAATCTGGAATACAATGCTAGGCAGTGCAATTTAGAAAGGATATTTTGGCCTTTGGAGGTGTTCAGCAGATTCAGTAGAGGATTAAATTCTGAGGAGAGATTAAATAAGTAAGGTTTATTTTCCTGTCTTATAAGTTAAAAGATGATATAGTTTTTTTTAAAGATCAGGTAATGTTCTGGGGGACTGGGTTTCCATCCTGCCACAACAGATGGTGGAAAATGAATTCAATAAAAATCTGGAATTAAGCCTCAAATGGTGTCCATGATACCATTGTCAGATGTTGAAAAAACCCACCTGGTTCACTAACATCCTTTAGGGAAGGAAAACTGCCATCTTTACCTGTTACTCAGACCTATAGTAACGTGGCTGACTCTTAACTGCCCACTGGGCAATTAGGGATGGGCACTGAATGCTGGCTAAGCTAGTGATGCTCACATGCTGTGAATAGATTAAAAAAAGAAAACATTTTCCATTGGTGGGGATGTCTAGGATATGAATGTATAATCCTAACT
This sequence comes from Chiloscyllium plagiosum, assembly GCF_037043375.1. NCBI lineage: Eukaryota > Metazoa > Chordata > Chondrichthyes > Orectolobiformes > Hemiscylliidae > Chiloscyllium > Chiloscyllium plagiosum. The sequence continues at coordinate 39,611,824 of NW_028270157.1, forward strand.
CACAGCCAGGCCATACAGGAAGGGAAGAAAGTGAGTGCTGCAGATGCTGGAGATCAGAGTCAAGTGTGTGGTGCTGGAAAAGCACAGCAGGTCAGGCAGCATCCGAGGAGCAGGAGAATCGACGTTTCAGGCATAAACCCTTAATCAGCATACAGGAAGGGAATTAAGAAACACTTGTTCACACAACTTGTGGTCGAAATGTTGTAATCCCACCCACATAAAGTTGTAAATGTTGGCCTAATTACAAATTTTAAATCCAGAGATCTGTAGATTTTTGCTAGAATAGGGCATAACAGCTTAGGCACAAAGATAGTTGGATGGAAGTGAAATACAGATCAAGCATGAGCTATCTGAATGGCAGGACAAATTTGAGGGGTTTAATTGCCTACACCTGTTCCTATGTTCCTATTACAATAGTAATCATGAATGATCAGAATAAATGTAGAATAAAATTAGAACAATTTGAAAAGTAATTTGATTTCAGGTGGGGGACAGATGTAGGTGTAAATGTCAGCATCCAAAAGTACCTGTCAGAATTTACAAACATGCCATCCTTCTAACTGCCTTACCGTTCCTATATAATCAATATCACGAAGTTGCTCTACTTAGATGGTAGAAATGAACTAAATTTCCTACAGAAAATTAACTCTTGCTACTTCAAATATAAGAACACTTTTAATTAGGTGCGAAGTGTTAATAAAGGATGATGGTTAATAGACATGCAGCATGTGGATTATATTAATGACAACAATGTAGGGTTCAATCACCATTCCAGCTCAAATAGACTCAGGCCCTGCAGCTATGCCTCACCAATAGTAAAAGAACGAAGCCACTTAGCTGTGATTGAGTGAACAATCATCAAGAACATTCATTTGGGCAGACCTTGAAGAAATGTTAATAACAGCCAACTTCTGAAGAACTGAAAATGATTATCCCTTCAGGTGTGAATTGTTATTGGAGATTATAAAAATGTAGAATTTTAATCAAGTCCTTTTTTTTCTATTTTTCTCTTTTGTGTTGATCTGTCTGAATCTAATATTTCTCATTTTTTTTCTGCACTTGATATGACATTAAATTCACTTCCTTTAATTTACACTTCCTTCCCTGTCCTTCGGTCTGATTGATTAAAGAAATAAGCGGAGCTTGGCTGTTTACTCAGTTAAGCCCAGTTTTCCCTCAGAACAACATTACCAGCAACCATTTTCAGCAACTTGTCATTCCCAAATATCTAGAAACCTAGAGTTGCAAGGGCAAGTCCCAGTAGCATACACTGGTCAGTGCACTGCTAGAGCAAAATCTGAACATTGGAATCATTGTAATTTTTTGGTTGTAAAGATATATTAGGAAACATTGGAGTATTATGGAAGTGATTTTTATGGGGACCTGTGAAAAATTAACAAATGCTCCCAAGTGAATAATTAACAAGTGTCCTGTCAAAAGCAAACAAAAGATACAAAGAATCATCACTAATAACTTCACTGTCACTTTCTCTTTGATTTTTACATTATTCGTGGTCGAATAACAAATATGCAGCTGAGAAGCAGATTTGGCTGGAGGTATGGCATTTTCATCCTCAACAAATTAAGGAGCTGATAGATACAAAACTGCAGTGATCTCAGAAGGTTGTAACTTCAATGTAAGTCCACAAGCAATTTCTAATACAACTGTAGACACAGAAATTTATCACTGAAGTTGACACAAGTGTGTGACAAATACAGGACATCAGCAACATTTTTAATATATTAGAGATTTCTAAATACAAGTTCATTTTGTAATATCAGAGCTTGTTTCAATGGCAATCAAGTGGAAAACATAAATGCGAGGAGAATTCATATATTTATCGTCTAAAATTTAGGGTTAATTGAGCACCTTTACACTGTCAGAACAAGAATCAGACCAGCTCCAACACTCCTCTTCACTCAGTATTTTGACACAAATGATTAACAAAAATAAATTAAACATGTACCCTGTATGCTAAATACTTTAAAGTGTTGACATCAAGATTTTGAAATTGATTCATTTTTAAAAACACAGAAACAGTCCCATTTTAAAGTACACATTCATCTGTAAAACAGCAAACCTTGATAAACCAGATTGCTGCAGTGCATTTTGTGTCATGCTGATGAAATGTCTATATGAACAAAATTGTTATTGTTTGGAGCAATGAAAGATTCTTTAGTGGAGTAAAATTAAGCTTTTATTAGGTTATAAGTATTCTGCACTGAAGACACATCATGCATTATGAGTCACTTCTAGGCTCAACATCATACTTCACTTGAATGTAACTTTGCCATCAACAGTCATTTAATAACAAGGCCCCTTCTCAAGTGATTGACACCAATCACTGCCATATAACTGTGTTTTTAAAATCTTGTCTTTGTTCTTTAACATTTAAGAAAAGTAATTCAGTTGTATTATTAATCAGAAGGAATTTATTTGTTTTAGCTTGTGTTCCCCAATTACAATTTTGAAGTTAAGTAGGAGATACCTGCTGTTGTATTATTACTGTGAAGATTCAGTTCACAACTAATTGCCTAGGAATAATGATCAACTCTGAGTCGTTTAAGGTGGAGCAGTTTGCTTCCATTAAATTGGCCCACATCTACCATTCCTCTTCATTTTAGGATCTTGCTGCATTTACACCAACTCCATTTCATCACAAAACAATTACTGTTAAATTATGTTAGGGAAATACAATGAGCAAAGTAAAGTATTTTGTCCAAATGCTGGAAAACGTCGGAATGCTTCCCACATATCTGAAAATAGATTGTACTTGAGGAATACACGATGTTCAAGGCTGGTTGTTGGTGCAATATCTCTACTTATAATGTAGATCCCATCATTGTGCAATGTACAAGTCAAATTTAGTCCAGATTTCGATGTGTTTTCCTTGAGGTGGAGCCATTCCCTAGTGTTCACATTGTAGGACTGAATTGTAAGCATATCTTCAGTATGACTTCCCTTCCTACTTCCACCTTTCTCATGGATGCAGCCACCAACAAGGTAAATTGTATCTTCCACAGACACCATTTGTTGTTTACGAATATGAAGTTCACAGGATTCTAGGACAGTCCAAGCATCTGAGGTAGGGCAGTACCGTAAAATGTTCATATTTCTATCTGAAATTATAAGGGTTTTTAATTAATTTAAAATGAGGCTAACATTTTAAACATCTATAGCATCACAAAACCAATAACAGAACACTGTCAAAGTTGGGAAGTACCTTCTCAATAATAAAACCAAAATATTGAAAAATGCATGCTAAGTATAATTGTTCAAAGTCGGCCACTATCACAGCAGACTAGAATGGCAATTGAATGAGATCAGTGTTATGGAGACACATCCTGATATTCATGTTACCTATCAAAGTATCCAAATTGCAGCTCAGCAGTTTACTGTTCAGGTGTGCTGATCCATAATGTAATTCTTCACGTTATGATAAGGTGTCACAGAGATGGCATATTATTAAATCATTAGCAGTCAGGTATGCATGGACATGAGAATTAAACATTACATTAGATCAGATGTAGACTTAAAAGTGATTTTTAATTCCTTGATTTATTCTCATTCATTCAAAGGATGACGACATCACTAGTTAAACTAGCATTTTTGCCTATTACTAGTTGCCCTTGAAAAAGTGTTGGTGAGCTACATTCTTGAACCACTGCAGTCCATGTGCTGCAGGTAGACCATATGCAGTTAGGGAGGGAATTTCAGGATTTTGAGCCAGTGACAGTGAAGGAACAGAGATGTATTTCTAAGTCATGATGGTGAGTGACTTGGAGGGGATTTTACAGATGGTGTTGTTCCCCAATAAATCTGTTGTCCTTGTTCTTCTAGATAGTAATGGTTATGGTTTGGAAGGTGTTGACTAAGGAGCCTTGATGAATTTTTGCACTGCATCTTGGAATTGATACTCGATACTGCCACAAGTATCAGTGGGGGAGGGAGTGAATGTTTGTTGGTGCTGTACCAATGAAGCAAGCTGCTGGGGTTTGGATGGTGCCAAGTTTCTTAAATGTTATTGGAGCTGCTCATGCAGGCAAGGGGAAATTATTCCATCACCCTCTTGCCTTGAGCCTTTTAGATGGTGGACAGGTATTGGGAGATGAGCAAATTGCTGCAGGATTCCTGGTCTCTAAGCAGATCTTGTAGCCACAGTATTTATGTGGTTGGTCCAGTTCAATATCTGATCAATGGTAAGCCCCGTACATTGATAGAATGGCAATATCATTGACTGCCAAAGAGCAATGGTTAGATTCTCTCTTGCTGACGGTGGTTTTTTTACCTGGCACCTCTGTGTCATGAATATTACGTGCCACTTCTCAGCATAAACCTGGATATTTTTCATGTCATGCTGCATTTGGATATGAATTACTTCAATATCTGAGGAGTTACATATGGTGCTGAACATTGTGAAGTCATCAGACATCACTCCCTCCACCCTATTCTGACCTTTTGATTGGGGATGGGGTGTCATTGATGAAGCAGCCAAAGATGGTTGGATCTAAGACACTACCCTGACAATTCCAGTGGAGGTGTCCTGGAATTAAGGTGATTGAACTTCAACAACCACAACAATTTCCTTTGTGCCAAGTATGACACCAATCAGTGGAGTGTTTTCCCCATTGATTCCCATCAACTCCAGCCTTGATAGGGCTCGTGTTGTCACATTTGGTGAAATGTGGCCTTGATGCCAAGGAGATTCACCCTCACCTCTCCCCGGAATTCAGCTCTTTTGTCCATTTTTGAACCAAGGCTATAATGAGTTCAGGAGCTGAGTGGCCCTAGTGGAACCCAAACTGAGCATCATTGAGCTTGTTATTGCTACATAACCACTGCTTCATAGCACAATTGCAGACATCTTTCATCATTTTAATGATGATCGAGAGTACATCAATGTGGTGGTAATTGACTGGATTGGATTTGTCCTGCTTTTTTGTACAGAGCGTACCTGGATAATTTTCCACATTGTCAGGTGACTACAAGTGTTGTAGCTGTACTAGAACAGCTTGGCTAGGGCTATGGCAGATTCTGGAGCTTCAGTCTTCTACTATTGTCAGAATACTGTCAGGGTTCATAGCCTTTTCAGTATCCTGTGCCTCCAATTGTTTCTAGCTAAAAGGGGAGTGAAACAAATTGGCAGAAGACTGGCATCTGTGATACTGGGGATTTCTGGAAGATGCCAAGATAGATCACCCATTTGAAGTTTCTGGCTGAAGATTGTCATAAATGCATTAGCCTTTCCTTTTGCACTGATGAACTGGGACTTGCAGTGCCTCATGCTGTATTTAGTTATTTAATTGTCCACCACCATTCATGACTGGATGCGACATGTCTACAGAACTTAGATCTGACCAGCTGGTTGTGGAATCACTTCGCTCTGTCCATCATTTGTTGCTAATGCTATTTGACATGCAAGTAGTCCGGTGTTGTAGCTTTTGAAGTTGACCTCTCATTTTTAGAAATGCCTGGCGCTGCTGCTGACATGCCAGCCTGCATTTAACCAGGGTTGATCCCCTGGCTTGATTGAAGAATCAGGGGTATGCCAATGCATAATGTTACAGATTGTGTTGGAGTACAACTCTGTTGCTGCTGATTGGGCACATCAACTCATGGATGCCCAGTATTGAGTTGCTAGATTTGTTTGAAGTTTGTCCCATTTGGCAAGTTGATAATGACCTAAAGCAAGATGGAGCTTATTCTGAATGTGAAGGCTGGAATCAATATACACAAGAACTGTAAAGGTGTCACTCTTACCAATACGGTCATGGATAGATACATCTGCGACAGGCAGATTGGTGAGGTCAAGCATTTTTTTTCCTTCTTGTTGGTTCCCTCATCGACTGACAGGGAGCCAGCCTAGCAGCTATATCCTTTAAGACTCAACCAGCCTGGTCAGTAGTGGTGCTGCTGAGCCACTCCTGGTGCACATCTAACATATTCTGCATTCTTACCACTCTTGGTGTGTCCTTCAAATGGTGCTCAACATGGAGGAGCAGAGATTCATCAGCTGAAGGGTGCAGTACGTGGTAATCAACAGGAGGCTTTCTTGTCTGTGTTTGATCTGATGAGGCCTGAAGTCAATGTTCCAAACTGCTACGGCAATTCCCTCCTGTCCGTATACCACTGTGCCACCACCTTTGCTGGTGAGACAGGATATATCCAGGGATGTGATGGTATTGTGTGGGAGATTATGTGCAAGGTGGCACAGTGGCTCAGTGGTTAGCACTGCTGGCTCACAGCACCAGGGTCCCAGGTTCGATTCCAGCATCAGGCGACTGTCTGTGTGCCATGTGGACATTCTCTCTGTGTCTGCACTTGTTTCCTCCGGGTGTCCTGGTTTTCTCCCACAGTCCAAAGATATGCAGGTCAGGTGAATTGGTCATGCCAAATTGCCCATAGCTTTAGGTGCATTAGTCAGAGGGAAATGGGTCTGGGTGGGTTACCCTTCAGTGTGGACTGATTGGGCCGAAGGGCCTATTTCTACACTGTAGGGAATCTAATCTAATCTAGATATGATTCCATGAGTATAGCCATGCCAAACTATTGCCTCTCCAAAGACAGCTCTCCCAATTTTGGCACTAGCCCCGGATATTAGTAAGGAGGGCTTTACAGAATTGGCTTTACAGGGCTATGTGTGCCATTGTTGTTTCTGGTACTTGAGTTGATGCCAGGTAGACCATAATTTTCATTTCTTTTTTCCCATTCTAGCAATTGCCAGGTCATCTCAGTCAATCACATTGCTGATGGTCTGGGGTCAAGAGTCAAATGTAGGCTAGACTAAGAATGCCAGTTCCCTTCCTGGAAGACCTTGGTTCAATTCTAGCCTCTGGTGACTGTCTGTGTGGACTTTTCATGTTCTCCCCGTGTCTGCGTGGGTTTCCTCCTGGTGCTCTGGTTTCCTCCCACACTCCAAAGATGTGCAGGTTAGGTGAATTGGCCATGCTAAATTGCCAGTAGCATTCTGGGATGTATAGGTTAGGTGTATTAGTCAGGGGGCAAATGTAGAGTAATGGGGAATGGGTTTGGGTGTCTACTCTTCAAAAAGAAAGGGGCAGATGGTGGCTCAGTGGTTAGCACTGTTGCCTCACAGCGCGAGGGACTCCGGTTTGATTCCAACCTCAGGCATCTGTCTGTGTGGAGTTTACATATTCTGCAGGTGCTCTTGTTTCCTGTAACAATCCAAAGATGTGCAGGTTAGGTGAATGGGCCATACTAAATTGCCCATAGTGTTCAGGGATTTGTAGGTTAGGTGCATTAGTCAGGGGTAAATATAGGGGAGGGGAATGGATCTGGGTGGGCTAGTCTTCAGAGAGTTGGTGTGGACTTAAAAGCAAATTACTGCGGATGATTAGATTAAATTAGATTACTTACAGTGTGGAAACAGGCCCTTCGGCCCAACAAGTCCACACCGACCCACCGAAGCGCATCCCACCTATTCCGCTACATTAACCTAACACTACAGGCAATTTAGCATGGCCAATTCACCTGACCTGCACATCTTTGGATGTGGGAGGAAACCGGAGCACCCGGAGGAAACCCACGCAGACACGGGGAGAATGTGCAAACTCCACACAGTCAGTCGCCTGAGTCGGGAATTGAACCCGGGTCTCTGGTGCTGTGAGGCAGCAGTGCTAACCACTGTGCCACCGTGATGCTGGAATCTGAAACCAAAACAGAAAATGCTGGAAAATCTCAGCAGGTCTGGCAGCATCTGTAAGGAGAGAAAAGAGCTGACATTTCGAGTCTAACTGACCCTTTGTCAAAGCTCGCTCTTTTCTCTCCTTACAGATGCTGACAGACCTGCTGAGATTTTCCAACATTTTCTCTTTTGGTTAGTGTGGACTTGTTGGGCTGAAGGGCTTGTTTCCATGCTGTAGGGATTCTTAAGAAAGAGCATTAGTGAACCAGGCAGATTTGTACAAAGGTTGAAAATGGTTTTGAGGTCATCATTAGACTTTTAATTCCAGCTTTTTAAAACTGAATTCAGTTCCAGCACTTGCCAAGGCGGGATTCGAACCTGGGTATCTGGAACATTTCACAGGTCTCTGGATTACTTATCTAGTGATAATAGTACTAGTCCACTGCTATCACCTTTTTTTTCAGTTTTGTTCAAGAAATTATCTCAAAAGAATAGCTTGAGGAATTGAAATTTGCAGCCTCTTACTCAGTACACCTTCTGTAGCTGGTGTAGAGTTCCTGCAACAAAACCAAATCTCATCAAAAAGGGAAGAAAAGTTGGATTGATGATCACTCTGGCCAGCTGATCTAATGACTTAGAACAGGTAATTGATGATAACTGAGAACCAGTGAATTGCAGTTGGTGTAAAAGCCAAGAAAAATATAAGAGATTGACTTGCCTGGTAACAATGAATTGGGGTTAGAGTTAAGAATGTCAGTTAGTGGTTTCCACAAAGAAATAAAGTGGCTACTAGAATATTGAGGCTACTAGAGCAACATTTTCAATTTTTTTTTAAGTTCCAAGAAATACTGTTTTAAAACTTGGTTACTCAAATTTTACAGTTTTTAAGTTAATACTGTTCAATTATTAATAAAATAGTTCAATTTTATTAAAATCTGTTTTATGACTCTGTGGTATAACTCATTAATACAATGCACAGAGTGCCAGCTTGACTTGCCCAGGATCCCCTCCAGCTTTCCTTTCCTGCCTGTACAAAAGTACTAAACTTTCATTCACACCAATGAAGCTGAGACCAGGAGCTCAAGATTAAAAGTAAAATATCTCCATTGCTAGGGTGGCACGTACAAATAGACCATCCAGATATGCTTAAGCAGACAGACACTAAATCTTCTTTAAAACTCACCTCGTGTTGTGTATCCACCCATTACATAGATCATCCCTTTGCACTCACAGGCTGAGAACTCCACAAGAGGATCTGGCATTGAGGCTACAAAACTCCACCAATCCATCTCTGGATTGTAACATTCAACATTGCAAAGGGACTGACCACCGACTGCATACAATTTCTCACTGACAGCTACAAGTTTAAAATTTGATCTGTAAAAAGAGAAGTATGTTATCAATACGAAATATTCTAATCTTTACTTTTCTAAACCATTTTCAGTTTTGACAGGATCATATAAATTACAGTCGAGAGTGTGGTGCTGGAAAAGAACCGCAGGTCAGTCAGCAATAAAGGAACTCTCTACCCCCTTGGCTCAGAAGCCTCATTCCTGATGAAGAGCTTACCTTCGAAACATCAATTCTCCTGATCCTTTGATGCTGCCTGACCTGCTGTGCTTGTCTAGCACCACACTCTTGACTCTGATCTCCAGCATCTGCAGTCCTCACTTTCTCCTCTTATAAATTACAGCCAATTAAATGACAATATACTTTATCCTTCAAATTAAGTACCTTCCTGCTTGGTAACGGAATATATATTTCTGGTCGTCCCTCTCTCGCATCAAAGATTCCCAGTTCAGGTGCAACATGGTTAGATAAAAAGGTTCTCCTCCGTACCTTATCCCGAATCCCTACAGAAATAGTGCGTCATTTTCCATAACTACAGAGACCACAGCAAGAGTGACAATTAGTGCTGATATTTGGGCAATTTTGCACTTTGGGCAAAGAAATGGCAGCTTGGGATTGGCATAACTCATTTCATATTCAACACTTAATGCCTGCAAACAGGACAGTTGGATCCTGTCAAGAAAGACTTAATTCAGATAAAGGTTACAGAGAACTATCCTGAAAGTTACCATGCATGCTGCTGTTCTGATTATCTCATTGCATCTTTCTATTGTAAAGCTAAACAAATAATGGTCTAAATTCTTCAAATGCATTAAAACCAATTCGCGTTGGAGAAATGCACATTATCGCAGAACTGACGGTACTTTGTACAGGTTTGGTCACCCTGCTATAGGAAAGATATTATTAAATTGGCGAGGATCCAGAAAATATTTACAAGGGTGTTGCTGGGGGTTGGAGAATTTGATTTATAAGGATAGATTGGATACATTATAAGAACTAAAATACAGAAAATGTTATGTAAAAACAGTTTATTGTTTAAATGGAAACAGAGTTCTGTGGCACAGAAGTTTCTGGGTGCATAGGTACAGCCAGTAATTAGAACAACAAATGGAAGTCCAAAAGGGAGACGAGTGAGGAGAATGTTTCAGAAGGTGAAAATAAACAAGGTGGGGGTGAGAAGTGAAGAGAGGGTATATGCAGTTGCAGAGCTAAACATGACATAGACTCAGCCAGGCTCATGACTTGTAGAGAATTAATGTCTGAATAAACACCTTTTAAATATAATTAAATTTGGCCCCATGAAGAAACAACAGGGATGTCAATTTCATGCACACCCCAACTCCTTGTGCTTAGATATCTAGCTATATAGAGTCAGTGTCATACAGCATGGAAACAGACCCTTTTGTCCAACTCATCCATGCCGACCAAGTTTCCCAAACTAAACTAGTCCCACTTGATTCTATTTGGCCCACATCCCTCTAAACCTTTCCTATTCATGTACCTCTCCAAATGTCTTTTAAATAATGCAATTTTACCAGCATCAACCACTCCATTTGGTAGCTCATTCCACATAAGAGCCACCCTCTGTGTGAAAAAGTTGCCTCCTCAGGTCCCTCTTAAATCTTTTTCCTGTCACGTTAAAATTATGCCCTCTAGTTTTGAACTCAACCATCCCAGGGAAAAAAAAACCTTGTTATTCACCTTATCTTTGCACCTCATGATTTTAAAACCCTCTATAAGGTCACCCCTCAAACTCCTACGCTCTAGTGAAATAAATCCCAATCTATGCAGCCTATTCTTATTACTCACAATCTCCAGTCGTGACAACAGCCTGGTAAATATTTTCTGAATCCTCGCCAATGTTCTGGTCACCCTTTCTATAGCAGGGTGACCAGAACTGTACACAGTACAGTCAGTTCTGCAATAATGCCTGTTTCTTCAATGTGAATTGGCTATAACGCGAATTAAGAATTTAGACTATTATTTGTAAAATGCAAACTTTCCTTATCTGTATTGGCTATAATGTGATTATGGTTCCATTGGTTTAAATGGTGCTTCTAGTATGTGATTTTCATATAACTCAGGAATGGAACTATTGCGTCATATCAAAACAGATTGTACTCCAAAACTGGCTTTACCAAAGTTCTGCACAACCTCAATATGATGCACCAATTAAGAAAAGCCATCCCATCCTCACGTGAAAGTGACAATCTTTTCCAGTCATTTGTTAAAAGTAATTCATGAGATATGGATATCATTGGCTGGATCAGCATTAGTTACCCCTTGTTAGTTATCCTTCAGAAGAGGAAAAAGGATGTGTACATAAGGTCTAAGCGACTGAAGTCAAACAAAGCTTTGGAAGAATATCGGGAATGTAGGACCAATCTGAAACAAGGAATTAAGAGGGTTAAAAGAGGTCATGAAGTATCCTTAGTGAGCAGGGTTAAGGAAAACCCCAAAGCCTTTTATTCATTTATAAGGAGCAAGAGGGTAACAAGGGAAAGGGTTGGCACACACAAGGACAAAGGAGGAAAGATATGCATGGAGCCAGAGAAAATGTGTGAGATCCTTAATGAGTACTTTGCATCGGTATTCACCAAGGAGAGGGACATGGTGGATGTTGAGGTTAGGGCTAGATCTTTGATTAGATTAGATTAGATTACTTGCAGTGTGGAAACAAGTCCACACCGACCCGCCTAAGCGCAACCCACCCAGACCCACTCCCCTATATTTACCCCTTCACCTAACACTACGGGCAATTTAGCATGGCCAATTCACCTAAACTGCACATTTTTGGATTGTGGGAGGAAACCGGAGCACCCAGAGGAAACCCACGCAGACATGGGGAGAATGTGCAAACGCCACACAGAGAGTCGCCTGAGGCAGGAAATGAACCTGGGTCTCTGGCGCTGTGAGGCAGCAGTGCTAACCACTGTGCCATAGTGCCGCCCTTACTCTAGGTCAAGTTGGCATAAGGAAGGAGAAAATGTTGTGTATTCTAAAAGGCATTAGATGGACAAGTCCCCAGCACTGAATGGGATCTATTCCAGGTTACTGACAGAAGTGAGAGAGAAAATAGCTGGGGCTTCAACAGATATCTTTGCAGTATCCTTGAAAACTGGAGAATTGCTAATGTTGTCCCCTTGTTTAAGAAGGGGAGCAGGGATAATCCAGGTAATTACAGACCTGTGAGCCTGACCTCAGTCATAGGGAAGCTACTGGAGAAGATACTAATGAATAGGATATATACCCATTTGGAAGAAAATGGGCTATCAGTGATAGGCAGCATGGTTTTGTGCAGGGAAGGTCATGTCTTACAAACCCAGTAGAATCCTTTGAAGAGGTGACAAAGTTGATTGATGAGGGAAGTGATGTCACACACATGGACTTTAGTAAGACTGATGAAGAAGGTGAAGTTGCATGGGGTCCAGGGTGTTCTATCTAGATGGATAGAGAACTGGTTGGGCAACAGGGGACAAACAGTAGTAGTGGAAGGGAGTTTCTCCAAGGGGAGGCCAATGACCAGTGGTGTCCAACAGGGATTTGTGCTAGGACCACTGTTGTTTGTGATATACATAAATGATTTGGAGGAAGATGTAGGTTGCCTCGTTAGCAAATTTGCAGATGACACTAAGATTGGTGGCGTAGCAGATAGTGAAAGGGACTGTCAGAGAATACAGCAGAATATAGATAGATTGGAGAGAAATGACAGATGAAGTTCAAACCAGACAAATGCGAGGTGATGCATTTTGGAAGATGTAATTCCAGAGTGAACTATATAGTAAATGGAAAAGTCCTGGGGAAAATTGATGTACAGAGAGATTTGGGTGTTCAGATCCATTATTTCCTGAAGGTGGCAACGCAGATCAGTAGAGTGGTTAAGAAGGCATACAGCATGCTTTTCTTCATCAGACAGGGTATTGAGTGCAAGAGTTGGCAGGTCATGTTACAATTGTATGACTTTGGTTCGGCCACATTTGGAATATTGAATTACCAAAAGGATGTGGACACTTTGGAGAGGGTGCAGAGGAAGTTCACCAGGATGTTGACTGGTATAGAGGAGAGCTAGCTATGAGGAGAGGTTGAGTAGATTAGGCTTATTTTCATTGGAAAGAAGGTGAGTGAGGGGGGACCTGATTGAGGCCTACAAAATCATGAGAGGTATAGACAGGATGGATAGCAAGAAACCTTTTCCCAGAGCGGAGGACTCAATTACTAGGGGTCACGAGTTCAAAGTGAGAGGAGAAAAGTTTAAGGGAAATATACATGGAAAGCTCTTTACACAGAGGCATCGTAGGTGCCTGGAATGTGTTGCCAGCGGAGGTGGTGGTAGTGGGGGGAGCGATAGCGTCATTTAAGATACATGAATGGGCAGGGAGCGAAGGGATACAGGCCCTTAGAAAACAGACGGCAGATTTAGATAGATGATCTGGATCTGGATCAGCGCAGGCTTGGAGGGCCAAAGGGCCTGTTCCTGCGCTGCAATTTTCTTTGTTCTAAGATGGCTGTGAGTTACCTTTTTTAATCACTGCAGTTAACTTGCTGGAGATCGACACTTAATACAATTAAAATTTCTCCTCCAAAATCACAGAATACATCCCACATCTGAGGAACTATGTACAGTTTTGGTCTCCTTATTTAATAAAGTATTAACTTGCAGCAGAATCTATTCAAAGAATGCTCAGAAAAGATTTCTGGGAAAAAGAGATTATCTTATGAGGAAGAATGGACAGGGTGGACACATATTCATTGGAGTTTAGATGAATGAAAAGTAATTTTATTCGAATATATAAGATCCTGACAGGACTTGACAGAATGGATGCTGAACGGGTGTTTCCCCTTATAGAACAGACCAGAACTAGGGGACACGGTTCAAAAATAAGGGGTCTCCTCTATTAAAAGCATAGATGAGGAGATTTTCTTTCTCTCTTAAAGCATTTTTAATCTGTGGAAATCTCTTCCCTGGACGGCAGTGGAGGCTGTCATTAAATATTTTCAAGGCAGAGTTCGAGAGATTTTTGATTGACAAGGGACTCAAAGGATGTAGTGTGGACAGGAAAGTAGAGATACGGATACAACCAGATCTGTCATAATCTCATCAAATGGCTAGGTAGACTTGAGGGGCCAAATGTCCTACCTTTGCTGCTAAATCTTATGCTCAAATTCGTATTTTTAGAATACAGTTTAGTCTTTGCAAAATCATGTATCTCTCTTGCTGAAAAGGAACCTTTAGAAAAGAATAAATATTTGCCAGTCTGCATTCCCTACTGGCTGTTGCCAGTTCTGACATACTGAGGTATTTTATATCACATTTTAACATTTACATAGGTAGTCATTTCTGCAGTGTCGTTGGGAGTTGTGCACTGGGACCTTGTGGAATCCCAGACATTGCAGGTTCCAAGCAAACTGCCCAGGAAACTGAAGATTCTGATGGGCAATTCTGCTGTGCCAGAACTCTGCAAAAGTGTCTATTTAAATTGGAGCATTCAGAGGGTTCCACTGTAAATAAATAAGTTATCCAGGAAAAATTAGACAATTAAAAACAATTTAAAATTACTGGGCAATTATAAATTTCACCCACAACTTACTGCACACATCTCCAAAACACTCCCCCTCCAGTCCTTACAAGCCCCAGGCCCTGACCTGAGAACTCTACCTTCCTCAGAGCCCTGCAGGACCCCTCCACTGTGCACCCTGCCAGAGCCAATACACATCTCTCCACTGATACTCTTACCCTGCTACAAATACCAAACAAGCCCTCTTCATCACTGGGACCCAGTGTCCCCTCCTCTCCAGGACCCGAGACCATTCCTCTCACTGTGACTCAACAAACCCCCCTCCACTGGGATCTGACTGCCCTGTTACTAGACCAATCACCACCCCTCAGTGCTCAAACGCCATCACACCTCCAACCCCACCCCCTTTGTTGGAAATGACACTCCTATTTCCCCACCAGACTCTACAGCCCTGCCAACCCAATTTACACTCAACACTCAATCACTTAGCTGTTACCCTATCCACCAGACACCCTACTGATCAGGTACCATAGCACTCTAGCTTTACACTTAGCTTAAATACACAGCATCTGTCAAAGTGACTGACTGTGCCGCTGGACATTTAAGTCACAGAACACAGCAACTGCTAACTATCACGAAAAAGGGAGTGTAGTTAGCTTTCTCCTTCACACCAAGGTCTCAACTGGATTAGAGATACACTCCACATTTCTGCAGGAGCCATGTATGGAAATTCCTGCCAGAAAAGTGGAGATTTCTCTGAACTTAAAGCAGTTGGAACGAGTGACCATGACTGTTATTGCTGAGCAGATTCAGCCCACAGATAACAGCACAGCAGCTCAAATGCACTTGGGCACTATATACATACATTTGGATTAATAAGCTACATATTTAGAATTATTTCACGCAAGACTGTAGATATTCCCTTTCCATGTTACAAGGAACATAAACAAACCAGTACCAGCAGTTCTAGGACAATATCAGTACCATAGTTGACAAATAGAGTGCAATGAATGTCATTCATTGCTGTAAAATATTTGTATTTCATTTTAAAGGCTTCCATACGAATTGCTCATGGAAATATAAATTATATTCCGAAAAGAGCTGTTTAATATACGAGTATGGATAAAGGATTGGCTAGAAGGAAAGGAGAGTTGGGACAGGTAGCATTGAGGAGGCTGGAGATGGCAGAAGGATTTGGACAGGTAAGGAAAGTGGGTAAAGAAGTGACAGATGGAGTACAACACAGGAAAATGTGAGGTTATGGTGCAAGAATAGAGGCATGGACTATTTTCTAAATGGGCAGAAAATTCAGAAGTCTGAAGTGCAAAGAAACTTGGGAGTTCTAGTCCAGGATTCTCTCATGGAAAGCTTGCAGGTTGAGTCAGCGGTTAGGAAGGCAAATGCAATGATGGCATTTATTTTGAGAGGAGTTGAATATAAAAGCAGGAATGTACTTCTGACGCTCTGTAAGGTTCTTGGTCAGGCAACATTTGGAGTATTGTGCAGTTTTGGGCCCCATATCTCAGGAAGGATGTACTAGCCCTGGAGTGTGTTCAGAGGTTGGTTCATGAATGGTCTCAGGAATGAAAAACTTCACATTTGAGGAATGCTTGAGGACTCTGAGTTTATACTTGAGAGAGTTTAGAAAGATTTGATCTAATTGAAACATGCAGAATACTGAATGGCCTGAACAGAATAGATGTTGGGAAGTTGTTTCTGTTAGTAAGGAAGACCTTTTAGAATGGAGATAAGGAGAACTTTCTTCAGCCACAGAATGGTGCATCTGTGGAATTCATTGCGACAGAAGGCTGTGGAGGCTAGGTCATTGAGTGTATTTAAGACTGAGATAGATAGGTTCTCCAATATCAAGGGGATCAAGGGTTATGGGGAGAAAGCGGGAGAATGGGATTGAGAAACTTATTAGCCATGATTGAATGGCAGCACAGACTCGATGGGCTGAATGGCCTAATTTCTGCTCCTACGAATTATGGTCTGATGATCTAAATGGGTCAATTTAAGGTTGGCAAACAGTAACTGATGGACTACCATAGGGACCTGTGCTGGGACCTCAACAATTTGCAATCTATGTTGTTGGTTTGGATGGAGGCACTGAATGAACTGTAGTAAATTTGCTGACAAACATTAGTAGGAGATTGTGTGGAGACCACATGGTCTGCAAAGGGATAAGGATAAGTTAAGTGAGTGGGCACACAGTTTGGCAGATGGAGTAGAGTGTGGGATAATGCAAGCTCGTCCACTTTGGCAGCAAAAACTAGAAAGCTAGAATATTATTTATTTGGAGAGAGTTGGTAGAATATTGCATTACAGAGGGATCTGAATGTACTTGTACATGAATGTCAAAAAACATTAGTATGCAGTTCCAAAAAATAATTGGGAAATAGAATGGTGACCTTCATTGCAAAGGGTATGGAGTGTAAAGGTAGATAAGACTTGCCACAACACCACAGGGCATTAGTGAGACCATACTAGTGTACTGTGTACAAGTTTAGTCTCCTACCTAAGAAGAGATTTGCTTTAATTAGAAGTAATTCAGAGGATGTTCACTGGGCTAATTCCTGGGATGAAGAAGCTGTCTTATGAAGAAAGACCCAACATGTTTGTCTATACCAACTGGAGTTTAGCAGAATGACAGACGATTTTATTAAAACATACAGACACTCAGGCGATGGGCATAATTGAGTCCCAGAGGCCCAGAATCGAATGAGGGTGGGATGGAATCATGGTGAGGAGGTCATTAGCTATGGCAGAGGGACAGGTGGTCAGCTGGGGTGACCAGAAATGGCAGGTGAATTTCAGGTCCTTCATGATTATGCTTTGTGAAAACAAAGGACTCCTGTCACAAACAAACAGCTTGCTTTTCTGGCTTCCTGCATGTTGAATCCCAACCTCCTTTGGTTCAATACCAGACGACATGAAATGAGATGATGGGTTTTCATTGCCCACTGAAAAACCTTACTTGGCATTGAGATGGGAAGACCATCCCTGAACCATCCTCTCCTGGATTTAATCATGGAAGAGGCAAGACGGCATCAAGATTCCCACTGCTTCTAACCCAAATAACTCAGGTCTACGTGCAAATCCACTTCAGGAGAGAGCATTAAATTCTGCCTAATGTTTATCCTGTGGGAGAATCTAGAACCAGGGGCACAGTTTTAAAAGCAATGGGTTTCTCATTTAAGACAAAGTTGAGGATTGAAGTTCTTCTGTCAGATTGTCATTAGTCTTTGGAATTCCCTTACCCTAGAGCAGAGGAGGCTGAGTTATTGAATATATTTGAGCTGAATTCGTCAGATTTTTGATTGAAAAGAGAGTTTAGGTTTATGGGGACTGGCAATCAGAGAAGCCATGATCTTATTGAGTGGTAGAAATTCAATGGTGGGTAAGTTGCTGTAAATGATTTTGAAAGTTAGGATTTATATGCATTTGGGAGGCAAGGAATGATTAAGGACAGTCAGCATCATTTTGTGTGAGGGAAATCCTGTCTTAAATTTGATTTGAGTTTTTTGAGGAAGCAATCAAGAAGATTGATGAGGGCAAAGTGGTAGACATTGTTTACATGGACGTTAGTGAAGCCTTGGACAAGGTTCTGCATGGTAGACTAATTTGTTAAAGTTAGATCACATGGAATTCAGCATGAGTTTTGAAATTAGATAAAAAATTGGCAACAGCAGGAGACAGTGTGTGATGGTGGATGGTTGTTTTTCTGACTGGAGGACTGTGACCAGAGGTTTTCCACAGGGATTGGTGCTGGGTTCATTTTTGTTTGTCATTTATATAAATGATTTAGGTGAGAATATAGAAAGCATGGTTACTAGGTTTGCGGATGACACCAAGATTGTGATATAGTGGACAGTGAAGAAGATTATCCAAGAGTACAAACAGATCTTGATCTTGGTCAATGAGCTGAGGAGAGCCAGATGGAGTTTAATTTGGATAAATACAAGGTATTGCACTTTGGTAAAACATACAAAAGAAATTCTTATTCAATTAAAAGTAGGGTCTTGGGTAGTCTTAGAGTCTTACAGCATGGAAACAGACTCTTCAGTCCAACTAGTCCCTGCCGAACATAATCCCAACTAAGCTAGTCCAACCTGCCTGTTCCTGGCCCATATCCCTCCAAACCTTTCCTATTCATGTACTTATCCAAAGGGTTGTAGAACAGAGAGACTGAGGTGTTCAGGTACATAATTCTTTGAAGTTTGCATCTCATGTAGGTGGGGTGGTTAAGTAGGTATTTAGCATGCTTGCCTTAATTTCTCAAACCTTTTATTATAGGACATTATGTTAAGGTTGTACAGGACATTGGTGAAGCCTGTTCTTGAGTACTGTGTCCAGTTCTAGTCCTCCGGTTATAGGAAAGATATTATTAAGTTAGAGAGGGTTTCAGAAGAAATTTACCAGTTGCTGGGACTGGAGGATTTGAGTTACAAGGAGAGGCTGTATAGGCTGGAACGTTTTTCACTGCAGCGTGGGAAGTTGAGAGGTGACCCTATAGAGGTTTATAAAACCATGAAGGTTATAGCTAAGTTGAATGGCAGGTGTCTTCTCGCTAAGGTGGGGGATTTCAAGACTGGGGGACTATTTCTAAGGTGAGAGGAAAAAGATTTAAATAAGACATGAGGTGCAATTTTCTTTTACACAAAGATTGGTTCATATGTGGAATGAACTTCTCGAGGAAGCAGTGCATATGAGCACAGTTACAATGTTTAAAAGGCATTTAGATAAGTACATGAATAAGAAATGTTTGGAGGAATATGGGCCAAGTGCAGGCAGGTGGGACTAGTTTAGTTTGGGAACATGGTCAGCATGGAATGGTTGGAACTAAGGGTCTGTTTCCGTGTTGTATGACTATAATTCTATAGCAGGCTCAAAGGTATGATTTGAATACTCCTGCTCCTATATCTTATGTTCATAACTGGCAGAACATAGAACATAGAACCTTACAATGCAGTACAGGCCCTACGGCCTTCGATGTTGAGCTGACCTGTGAAACCAATCTAAAGCCCATCTAACCTACACTATTCCATTCGCATCCATATGCCTATCCAATGATCATTAAATGCTCTTAAAGTTGGCGAATCTACTACTGTTGTAGGCAGTGTGTTCTACTCCCCTCCTACTCTCTGAGTAAACAAACAACCTGTGACATCAGTCCTATATCAATCACCCCTCAATTTAAAGCTATGTCCCCTCATGCTAGCCATCGCCATCTGAGGAAAAAGGCTCTAACTGTCCACCCTATCTAACCCTCTGATGATCTTATACGTCTCATTTAGGTCACCTCTCAACCTTCTTCTTTCTAATGAAAACAGCCTCAAGTCCCTCAGCCTTTCCTCGTATGACCTTCCCTCCATACCAGGCAACATCCTAGTGAATCTACTCTGAGCCCATTCCAAAGCTTCCACGTCCTTCCTATAATGCAGTGACCAAAACTGTACATAATACTCCAAATATGGCCGCACCAGTGTTTTGTACAGCTGCAGCATGATCTCATGGCTCCAAAACTCAATCTTTCTACCAGTAAAAGCTAACACACCGTATGTCTTCTTAACAACCTTATCAATCTGGGTGGAAACTTTCAAGGCTCTATATATCTGGACTGAGATCTCTCTGTTCATCTACATTACCAAGAATCGTACCATTAGCCCAGTACTCTGTAAGCCTGTTACTCCTTCCAAAGTGAATCACTTCACACTTTTTCGCAATAAACTCCATTTGCCACCTCTCAGCCCAGCTCTGCAGCTTTTCTATGTCTCTCTGTAACCCCCAACATCCTTTGTCACTATCCATAACTCTACTGATCTTAGTGTCATCCGCAAATTTACTAACCTATCCTTCTATGCCCTCATCCAGGTCATTTATAAAAATGACAAACAACAGTGGACCCAAAACAGATCCTTGCGGTACCCCACTAATAACTGAACTCCAGGATGAATATTACCCATCAACCACCACTAGTACAACAGTCATCACAAAATTGTTTCAACCCATTTACTGATCTTCAAAAATATTGTTTCAATTAACTTTGTTTCAGTTAAAACGCCGGTGTGTTGTACCCATGAAAGAAAAATGACCTTTAACACTGAGTAAATATCCCAAATAGTGAAATAACTGCTACTTAAAAACATAAGAATTTGGAGAAGGAGTAGGCTATTGAGCCTGGACCAAACGCTCACTGTAAGCCTTTCAATCAATGAATTATCTGGTCAGTACATAGGTCTCCCCACCTCTACCAAGTGCAGATACAGCAAGACTACAAATGACACCTAATCAAGATATTGTTAGTGCTCTGATTTACTACTTTTGTTACTACAAATAAGGCCTGTTTGAAATGTGTAGCACTAAAAGATTATTTTTACCTTTGTAAGAGAGGGGTTTCCCCACTTCATTAGCTTTTCACAGATTGGAAATGCTTGGTAAAAGTTCTGCCACATTATCAAGAACTGATTGATAAAGGATCTGGGTTGTTGTGATTCTGATTATTTCAACCATTTATACAGTTTCTTATGTCTTCTGTAGGAAAGTTACCTTTCCTACAAAATTTTGTAGAACTGACATTTTTAAGACATATAACAGTGTGTACAAAAAAGAAAGATTGTTAGTTACAGAAGAAATACATGTGAAATATAACATCTCTGATATCACAGAAAAACCTAAAGAACTGCAGACGCTGCAAATCTGAAACACAAACAGAAATTGCTAAAAAAAACTCAGTGGATCTGGCATCTGACAGCACACTATCAGACTTGCTGAGTATTTCCAGCAATTTTGGTTTGTATTTCAGACATCACACTGACAGTGAACTACATGAGTACCAACTTTGTACCTTTTTTGATTCATTGGTGCAATCTGATTCCACTCATTTTTGCAAGGATTGTAGCAATGTGCAGCCGAGATCTCTTGACTAGTCATTCTATATCCGCCAATGATGAAAAGGTAATTGTTCAGGACTACAGAACCGTAGCCTCTCACATTCACCATGTCCGGAGGGAGGCTGTTCGCCAGGGGTAGCCATCTCTGTCCAACCTCATCATATCTCAGCATTGACCAGGCCTCATCAAGAGACTGGTCCAAGGCGGTGCTAAAGAAATCCCCCACTGCCACCAAGACAGCTGTGCCTTTAAGGCGCATCTCCCTGACTTGTTGACGCAAAGTGTTGGGCAGATGCCTAAATTCCTGCCTCCTCAGCATTGGGTGGTAGTGACATACCATGAACCTGAGACAGGCATTTCTCAGATCAGTGATTCCATAAATTTCAGAAAGTTTATATAACTCCACGCAGTTATCCACCTTAACCTCAGAGAGGAGCAGCTTCAAGATGGAAGACACCTGGAGAAAAGACGCTGTTTCCACTAAATCTTCCAAGGTCTCGTTGTCAAAATGTACTTTGGAAGTATTGATGAATTCAATGACTAACTCCAGACCATGAGCACTCAAGCCCTGCAGCTGCACCGAGCCCTCTTCGGATTCCTTCATTCCAGAGTTATAGAGGGCTTTGAAATAATCGCTTTCCTCAATTAACTTGCTCTTGCTGACATTGTACGTCTTACCGTCGATTATGATAGCTATGATTTCTTCAGAGGACATCGTATCAGCGGATGAGGACTGAATGAATGCCCGTCTGTGCAACTGTTTTCTTTTGGCGGGCAGTTTCAGCTTTTATTTATATTTATTCGAATCTGCACGTGGGCCTACATCAGACAAAGCATCCGTTTCAGTTGATTTACTAACATTGCTGTGTCCTGTGTAATTTAACAGCAGGATCTTGTTGCACACAGTGCTTACAATCAATCTCTAAATGCTTACTCGGCTCCCTTGCACATTCGAATGAAGTTTCAGAGCCTGCTCGCTTGTTTCTTTAATCTCGTTTCCTTGTCATTTTTTGTATCGTCACTTCTTGTTCCGTTTCCATCAGCCAATCTCCGACTGTAAAAGGCAACAACCAACACATTCTGCTCCTCTCGTATCTTACCTTTAAAAGGCAGTCAACCCGTTCTGACTGTTCCTGCACGAGTTACATGTATTATCTGTGAAAGTCTATCAACGGTGTATTCAAAACCAAAAAGAGTAATATATTATTGTTCGGATTGTTTTACAAATTATGATGCAATGGGATTTTTAAACAGTCGACCAACTTACAAAATAAAAATCAAACTGTTTTAAAGATAAATAATTAGTTATCTAAACTTCATTTGAATAAAAAAAACTCAGCATGTACCTAGAGACAACAGGAATCCTGAGCATCAGATTATAATTTTGCAGTATTAGGATAGAATTTTTGTCGGTCAGATTACATTGAGTACTGCATTCAGTACTGGCCACCGTGCACAAAGAAAACATGCCAAGTTTTTAAAAGAGTATAAAGCTAGTCCAATAGTCCAATTGTTTAAGAGAACAGAGTCAGGAAGAACATTTTTAAAAAAATAAATCACAATACTTAGTAATAAAGGAGGTAAGTGAGCCTTTCACCTCTCAAGACATTTTCATAAATAATGGTAAGATTTGACGTGTAATCATGGTAATGAGGCAAATTATAGAGCGCAAGGTTCCACAAATAATTGTTATTTGGTGCTGACCGTTGAGGGATAATATTTGGCTACAGAATCTTTTACATCCACTTCAACAAGCAGACAGGACCCTCGTTTCATGCCTCAGCTGAAATATGACACATCATTGCTACATCAAAGGTCAGCTGGAAGGACATATTAAGTGGTGGAGTTGATAAAAAGAATATTTATACATGTCTGCAGACAACAGAGGTTCTTAAAAACACAGGAAGGATACAAAAGCAAAATATTGCAGATATTGGAATTACTAAATAAAAAATAGGAAATGCCGGAGCGAGAAACAGTCAAGTTTCAGTTCAATTACCTTTTATCTCTGTACATTAAATGGAACAGGAACGTGTCTTCCATTTAATAAGATCATAGCTGACCCTCAACTACAAATCCTCTTTGCCAGTCCCTACTTCCTTTTAGATCTCTAGTATTCAGAGTACTTTGGTTTTATTCCTATATAACTTGATTATCTTAGAGTACAAAGACCTGTCAATCTGATGAATGAACATCTACTGCTGTCTGGTTCAGAGAATTCTAAATATCCTTTGCAGTGAAATTCTTTTTACCTCATGGTTCTGGAATTTCCAACTAGGTAAAGCAACTTATTAACATGTATCTACCTTGTCAAGTCCTCTCCACAATCATATATGAATAATATCACCTCAATCTTCTATATACCCAAGAGTGTAGACACACTCTACTCAATAGCTCCTCCTAGGACAGTCCTCCCAGTCAGATAACAAACCAGTGAACCATTGCTACAAACCTTCTCAAGCAAGTATATTCCTCCAAAGGTGTGGAATGACCAAAGTTATTCCCAACAATATGCAATGCAGTCTCAAAAAAGCTCTGTGTAATTCAATCAAGATTTTCTTAAACAAAATATGCAATGCCCTTATGATAGAGTTTAACTTCTCAGCTAGTTCCTGCAACTGCACATAAACTTTCTATTTTTCTTGGACATAGAAAACAAATCTCTTTGAACATCAACATTTAAAAGTTTTTTTCACATTTAAAAAAAAATAACGATTGTATTTTTCTTACCAAAATGAATAAACTCACATTTCTATACATTATAATCCATCTTTTACCTTTCCGCCCATTCACCTAACCTATTCATATTCCTTTGCACATTCATATGGCAGCCTCATAGCTTGCTTTCTCATATAGTGCAGTATCATTAGCAATTCTGATACATTAGATTTGGTCCTTTCATGCAAGTCATTGTTTTATATATAGCAATAATTGAGGTCCTGCACTGATCCTTCTGGCACTCCACTAGTTAAAGATGGCCAACTCCAAAATGATCTACTTATTCCTATTCTTTGTTTTCTGTCATTTAAGTTCATTCTATTCCATTTTGCTCTCCCCAATGAGCCCTTATCTTGTGCAATAATCTTGCATGTGCATCAATAAAAGCTTTTTGAAAATCAAAAGACACCATTTGATTTCCTATTCTATTCTGTTACTGGTTGAGGCCAAAGACATAGCTTCAGTCTTTCTGATATTAAATCAAAAGAAATTACGTTGTTAGAAAGGTAAAATATTTAACTTTTTTTTGTTATAGGCATGACTGATCTCCTCAATTGGTTATTGTACATGAAACATCTACCATCTTAAAATGAACTTTCATGTAATTTCATAGCTTTTTTAAATTTTGCTGCATTTGGTGTGCTGTATTCAAGTTCAAAGAACAAATTCAAGGTAACATGACACATTATTTAAGAAAGGTAATAAGGAAAAGCCAGAGCACTATAGACTGGTGAGCCTGACATCAGTGGTGGGCAAGTCATTGGAGGGGTTTCTCAGGGACAGAATTTACATTTGGAAAGGCAAGGCCTGGTTAGAGATAGTCAACATGGCTTTGTGCTTGGGAAACCATATCTCACTAACTTGAATTTTTTTTTAAGAAGTGACAAAGAGGATGAAAGCAGAATGGTGAACTTGTCTATATGGACTTCAGTAAGAGTATTCAACAAGGTTCTGCAAGGTAGACTAGTTAACAAGGTTCGATCACACGGGATACAGGGAGAACATAGTCAGTTGGATACAAAATAGGCTTAAAGGTAGGAGAGAGAGGGTGGTGGTGTGGTGTTGCTTTTCGGACTGGAGGCCTGTGACCTGTGGTATGCCACGGGAATCAGTGCTGGGTCCACTGCTTTTGTTATTTATATCATTGATTTGGACGTGTACGTAGGAGATGTGGTTAGTAAATTTGTAGATGACACCAAAATTAGTGCTGTAGTGGACAGCAAAGAAGGTTACCTCAGAGTACAACAGAACTTTGATCAGATGGGCTAAACAGCCAAGGAGTTGCAGATGGAGTTTCATGTAGATAAATGTGAGGTGCTGCATTTTGGTAAGGCAAATCAGGGCAGGTCTTGTACACTTAATGGTAAGGTCCTGAGGAGTGTTGCTGAACAAAAAGACCTTGGAGTGCAGGTTCATAGTTCCTTAAAGTGGAGTTGCAGGTAGACAGGGTGGTGAAGAAGGCGTTTGTTACACTTGCCTTTATTGGTCAATGCATTGAGTATAGGAGTTGGGAGGTCATGTTGTAGCTGTACAGGACATTGGTTAGGCCATTTTTTGGAATATTACATTCAATTCTAGTCTCCTAGGAAGAATGCTGTTAATTTGAAAGGGTTCAGAAAAGATTTATAAGGATGTTGTCAGTGTTGGAAGGTTTGGGCTATCTAATTAAGGCTTTTTTGAAGAGCTCAGAATTGGATGATAATACCCTCATAGATCACAACCACAGAAGGAAGCTATCCGGTCCATTATGGCATGTGTCAACTATTTGAAAGATTGTGTCAACTATGTGAAAGATTTATCAAGTTAGTCATGATCCCCCTTTGCCCCATGCCTGGGAATGTTTTCACAAATGTACATTCAGTTTCCTTCTTCTGCCACCATTCCGTCTGGCAATGCATTCCAGGTCAGATTTAAGAGAATCTTTTAGGGGATAAGGCTAAACTTTTTTGCCAAAACTGAGAATGCTCTTCTCAGAGAAGAGAAGGTTGGGACAAAATATGAGTGATGTTCAAAATTATGAGGGCTGCTGTCACAACCGGTAGAGGGAAACTGTTCTCAATGGCAAAAAGGTTGAGAACCAGCAGGAATTGATATAAGAGAACTAGTGGGATCCTAAGGAAATAAATTATTTATTTAGCAAAATGGTGAGGTCTGTAAAGCACGTGCAAATATGGTGGAGACAGATTCAGTCATGGCTTTCAAAAAGGAATTGAAGAAGCACCCAAAGAGAAAATGCATTTCTGGTCTATGACAACATTAATGATTCTCTTCATCTCCTTTCAAGATAGTTTAATTTCCAATTGTTCATCTGATAAAGTAAATCTGATAAAGTGTTAAATAAGTAGGCATCCATTGAGATTAAGAGTCAAATTTCATGTTGTAAATAGGTTACTTTAACAAAATGTGAAAACCCCAGAAAATTCTTATCTCAGATTTTCTTGTTAATTAATGAGAGCTAATTTAAATACCATGACTGAATAATTAGAAATTAGATGTGAGAACTTTATTTTGAAATGTATTTTAACCCTGATTGGGATATGCCCCAGTTAAAAGAGGCTAAGAGGTGATATAGTGTGAAGTTGCTTTCTGGATCTTTAATTACCTAATGTTTTATTCACCCTGAATAGACCCAGTACAGTTAAAAGGGATCAAATAACAAATTACAAACTTGAGCAGAAATTTAAATGAAGTGTAAAAGCAGAATGTAAATATGAAACCAAAAGATTACACCTTGTTAGGATTCAAACATCCAAGTGAAGAGATAGAAAAATAATAGTATCTTGAAATCATTCAAAATAGCTGAATTCCAATTTTGTTTTGCTTTGACCAGGTACTAGCATTGAAATATTGACATGCTGATCAGGTCTGAGAATGGATAAAGCTAGTGACTTCAGGAATTATGAGATACTTAACGGGCCTAAGTGAATGGATGAGTATCAGACAATATTTTGTAAGTGGGCAGCTCAAATAACAGAGCAATGATTGGTTAAATCATTATCCACGACCTTTGTTGGTTAACAAGAATGTAAGAAAAATCGCCCTATGAACTTAAGGTTTAGAGGCATTTGGCCAAGGTTTGGGAATCTTCTGCTGATGCGCCCTCACTGAAGGACAGACCGAGGCGGGATCACACATGTACTAGTGCTGGGCCAACGATTCCACCCAGGACACAACTGCTATCCAAACATTAGCATGTCCCAAGTCCTGCTTGTACTGAATAAAATATCACCATTTGGGAAATTGCTTAGGGATCTGAGATTTGTGACAGAATCAGATGAAGCCAATCTCGATGTCAGGAGCAACTTAGAGTCAGAGTCATAGTGGTGCAGCACAGGAAAAGCCCCTTTGGTCCATCAAGTTTGTACCTGTCAAAAAACAACCATTCAGCTATCTAATCCCATTCAGTTACATATTGGTAACTGAATGCTATTCTGCTGCTGATGATTGCCCACAGTGCCACAGGGCTGCCCAATTTTGAGTGGCTAAGTCTATTCAAAGTTTGACCCATTTTGCACAGTGGTAGTGCTTTACAATATGATGGATGGTATCTTCAATGTCAGATGGGACTTTTTCTCCAAAATACTGCGCAGTGGTCAGTCTTAACATCACTGTCTTAGAAGGATGCATCTGTGACAGGAAGATTGGTAAGGACAAAGTCAAGTAAATTTTTTCCTCCTGTTATTCCCCTCAGTTCAACTCAGTCTAGCAGCTATGCCTTTTAGGATTTGGTCTGCTTAGTCAGCAGTGGTTCTACCAAAGTGCTGTTGGTAACTGATGTTGAAACCTTCCATCAAGAAATCATTGTGTCCTAACCACCCTTTGTGCTTTATCTAGCATGTGTTCAGCATGGAGTATTGATTCAACATCAGCTGAGGGGGTGGGATAAATAGGTGGTAGTCAGCAGGAGGTTCCAGCATGGATCTCATTACCCGTGTTTGACCTGATACCATGAGATTTCATGGGCTCAACTCCATCCCAATGTTACACCATAGTGCTCTCATCTCTCATACGCCTGTCCTGAAATAAAGAACATACCCAGGATTAGTGATGATGGGTCATGAGACAGTTATATGATTCATGAATATGACAAAAAAAAGAAATTGAAGGAGGCAGAGAAAATCTAAGTGGCATTTGTGCAAATTAAGAAAACACAAGGTTAAATGCTAAGAAGTAATTTTACAGAGACAGGTGGCATGGTAGCACAATGGTTAGCACAGCTGTTTTACAGCACCGGGGCGCAGGTTATATTCCGCCTTCAGGTGACTGTCTGTGTGAAGTTTGCACATTCTCCCCATGTCTGTGTAGGTTTCCTCTAGGCACACCAGCCCCAGCACAAAGATGTACAGGTTAGGTGGATTGGCCATGCTAAATTGCCCATAGTGTCCAAGGATGTGCAGGCTTGATGGATTAGCCATGGGAAATGCAGGGTTACAGAGATAACAGTAGGGATTGGGTCTGAGTAGGATGCTCTTCAGAGAGTCAGTGTGGACTCACTGAGCCAAATGGCCTACTTCCATCCTGTAGGGAGTCAATGAGACATTGATAATGGAATGGATTGCCATACATTAAAAATGGATTCAGTACTGGTCTTCAAAAGGAAGTTGTATGATTTCAAATAAATGTAAAATATCTTAAGTTATCTTATGAGTAAAAAACAATACCCCCAAATTCTGAAATAATAGAACATACCTGAGACTAAAGTCAAGTGCTGAAGATTGGTTGATTGCCTTTTTGAGATAAGTTCAGAAAGAAATGTATTTTAAAATACTTCCTGGATTAACCCAAGTCTTTTGTTTGTTTTTGATGGCTCTTGGTTTTGGTGCTTTGAAAAGTAGGTTGCTGATGCACACAAGTTGTAACGTGGACAACCCGTTGGCCTTTTTCACTCTGCGTCATTTGCAAACATCCTTCTCATTCATGAATCTGCATTTGACCTCCACCCAGAATAATGGGATTAGAGTCTTGTCTGTCTCTGCTGATTGTTATTATTTGAAATTAGCTTGCATCATTGACTAGTTGAGTGTGGATATTAATTTATTGAAAAGATCCCCAATTTGGCACAAAATTGTGATTGTACTTGAAAAGTAACAAAGTTTGCCAGTGGGGATACCTGAGCAGACACACTGGCAATAAAACATACTGTGCCAAGATTAGAGTTAATATACAACTAGCATTAAATAACCTGGCAGCATTTGTTATTGACAGGGGTCCTCCATGTGGATAGTGATCTTTCCCTAGGACATCTCTTATCTGAAGATGATTAAACACCATAAAATGACAGAAATAATGTTGAGTTCTCTGCATAAACTTTTCAATTGTCTTTTCTGAATTAAGTAAGACACAATACATTCATTCAGATACTGTGACAGTATCTGAATTCAACTCAAACAACTGAGTTCATATACCACATAATTCAGTCGTGTTCTGAGATACAAATAGAAAATGCTGGAAATATTCAATAGATGTGGCTGAATCGGGAGAAGGAAGATGGTTTACTTTTGAGGTCTGAGGTTTAATTATAATGTGCTTCCCCATTTACAAGATAGTAAACTAATCATAATTTATATCATACACTGAACTTAGTTGCTGTAGATTACCTGGTAAATAAAGTTTATACAAAGGGATAAAAGCAAGATTATTTAGTTATGCAGCTCTAAATCAAGTCAATGTAAGAGGGTGCTTTATTGCCAACCCATATTTGTGTAACTCAATTAGTGATCGGGCCTTCACTTTAAAAAGACACATCCCCTTGCAGTAACAAACAGAATTACCAATTCACTTTGCCTTGCTTTATATGTGGTCCTGGCATTCTTCTTGGCCACACAGAAATCCTATCACTGCCTCAATTTATGAGTTAAATGAGCTATCTCAAAAGCAGCACTGTTTGTAAAACAAGGAACTTCTGTTTATATAGTACAATACGGAATTGTCACAAGAAACCTCGATTACGAAGATGAGAAGGTTGAGCTGGTGAAATGTTACCCTTTGCAACAACTGAAATGCACATTCTGTGTCAAAAATGTGCTGATGTCTCTATTTAGAATTAAACTACATCATGGAAAACTTAAGCTTGTCCTTGAGAACAATGTTTTCTTTCAACTTTGCCAAGTGTGGACGAATTGTTTTCCTTGATGATGAATGTTACGCGATTCTCGGTCGACTTTCTTTCTCCCAACAATGAGATCTCACAGTACTGTGGGTGTATTCATGGTTTAGGGAGTGGGGGAAATATTTCCTTGTGATTATCCTCGTGGGGAGTAATTAAATATTCTGTGTTTGGCATGTCTCTGATTTAAAAAACTCACTAAAATTTATCTGACTTAAAACAATATGCTTGCTCTGTTATACAAAATTTAATTTTCGAATTTTATATTTCATGTCAGTAAATAATACAACCTAATGGAGGAAAATGTCCACTACAAGCTCACACCTGAAATAACAAGAGGATTTCTAGTTGCTGGTCCACGGAAGGTGTCAAGAGTTACTTCAGCAAGGTTCATGTTGAAACTTAGTAACCCTGACGGACGCCAGTATAAAGGATCGGGAGGCTGACAGAGAGATTCGGCTGTCATTCGTGAAAATCCGAATGACCATTTCTTTCCCTGTTTGATCTACGGCGCGAGTGTACTTGTTCTTACAAAAAAATTTACACACACTTGTAACATTTAGATTCATTATCACCTTAGTTATGACTGTTAAAATACAATTAAGCCCTGTACGATGTCAAACTCTTACAAAATTCTCCAATTTACTTTCCATTAACTCGACTTTGTATGAATTCTAGACAGGGACAGAAAATTGTTTGAACGATCAGAAACTCACCTGCCGATAATGGGGTTATAAATAAAAAACTCCTATCCAAAATGTCAGGACGCAGCCACTTCCACCTTCTCTATTGTCATTAAAAATCTTGAAGCAATGCCAAAGTGGACATGGTCGATACTGGCACCGGAGCAATACCTCGCCTTAATAAGCATCTTGTTGCAAGAGCGCGGACATTGAAGGTCGGTCGCCCCCACCAGATCTGAAACTATGATTCTCACCTTGTCCTTGCTGATGTTCTTTCCTATTTTCCAGAAATCAGCTTCTCGGTGTTCGCCTACAGTATTTTATAGAAACTGCTGGATGCATCGTCTTCCTGGGGTACTTATAGACGTGCCTCTGTCCAGGAGCAGAGGCGCCCATTTGGTCAATGATTACAATGCGAAGACAGCTTGGCAGTGCATCAGGACTTGCTGTCTAAGACAGAATGGTGAGTTTTCACAGTCTCCAATCTGCCCTCAGAACGGCAGGCGGTCGGAATTTGCAGTAAATTACACCAGGATCATTTTTCACGATTAATTAATCACCCAAATTCAATTTAACTATATTCACTATGAATAACACAATTGTTACTTGTCGCCTGTAATCACTCAACGTGCATTGGAGGCAAATGACTGAACTGGGGATACAGAAAAAAATCGAATCATTTTCGAGATAAGCCGGTTATTATTAAGGTCTCAAATGACTAACCCACTGACATAAAAAAACACTGATCACAACGACGATTAATATTGGCCTCCCTAACGAGTTTTCGCCGCTCAATCAAAACAACGCCCCAGCTGTAACATTTTAATTGCAGGAGGTTTGATTTTTTTTAAGCAAACCGTTTCGATTCCACCTTTAAGGATTCCTAAAGCTAATATAAAACGAGGCTGGAATTTGCATTGAAAAACAGATTTGACTAAAAGAATTAAGAGCATTGTTGATCGATAAAACTGACATTTTGACTGAAGCTTAAATTTCATGAAACTGAACCTTGTTCCCATTCAATACAATGATGGTTGTGTTCCTGCAGTCCAGCCCAACCCAGGTGTTGCTACGACCTTCCTGCTGCACGCTAGATGCCACTCTACATTCTTTCATTCAACTAGTAACAATAACTGTGCTGCTTATTGCTTCTGCACAACATGGTCCTAAAGCTCGTATGTACTTTGTATTCCTCCTCTGCAGATATGCACCGCTCGTTCTGCATTCTCCAATTCAGATAATGTAGTCTTCTGCTCGGCAAAAGAATGCTTCGAGTCTCCCTGTATATGTCTAATCAATGGGTATGAGACCTTGTATGGGACCCTCCCTCTTCGCCCCCCCCCACTCTGAGACACCATATTTGAATAACTTTTCGAGCTAATTCGTCTTTGCTTTCCATTTATTGTTACAGATACTTGTAATGTAGCCGTTTTCAAATTTATTCAAGATCAGAGCCGTTCCAACTGTTTTCACCTCAACTGCCCAAGTCAGGAGAGCTGCATAATGAGAAGGAAGATTGATTTTATACTCTTTAATGTGAGAAAAGGTAAACACACCACGTCATGACATTCAAAAGCGAATGAATTAATGATATTCATGCAATTATTTTTGTTATTGCAAGTGTTTAATTTTGACCTGAAAACCAGTAATGAAGCAGTTATTTCAGCGTAATCTAGCTGCAAATCGCCATCATTCATACTTCAACAAACATATCCCGAAATAGATTTGCTATCAGTTGATCTCACTGCTGTTCGTGGGATATGGCGGTGTAAACTATCAACATAAGTGCGGCTTTATTTCAGAGTAATTCACTCAGCAATGTGCTTTGAAGAGGTTCTAGAATGTAAGTGATGCTGGATAAATTCAAATTCCTACTTCAGCGAGTGAAGCATTGGTAAGATTTTAACAGTAGAAAACGGATGGTATATTTTTCACTGTCAGTTTTAAACTGGTAGTTAAATTTTGATGTTTTGTTTCAATTTCGTGGCCTCAACTTTTTACCTAATTCGTCCGCAGGAGAGGATCCAGATTTACTCATTTTTGGAAATCGGAGTAAAAGCAGAGAGCCAACCAACACGTCAAGATTTAATAATTCAGAATATCTGGGTTTGGACAAACAACGCCACTACAACAGGTACGTTTCCCTTCTCTCACAAGCCACTCTTCCCACTTACAACTGGTACAAGTCTGTGTCACTTCCACCACAGACACCTCTTCCTTCCATTTTCAACCTAGTGTCCAGCAACGATTCTGCAAATATTACCAATGGTGCAAATAGCAGCCGAACCTACTCGCCTGCGCCGTCGGAGGCTCCAGCCTTAATTGAAGGCGACGTGGCCGTTAGCATCACGAGGCAAAGCATGGCCCGGCTCTCTCACTTCCCAGCTGCCGACTACTACACCGAAGGATTTGCCGACGTTACACCGACTTCCAACATCCTCCCTCTGAACCAGGGGAACACCACGAAAGGGACCTCTGACAAGAACCAGACCATTGCTAACACCACGACTCCTTCACGATTGCAGCTGGGCCCAAAGATTTTGTTGACTCCCTTGTCGATGATCTCAGTAATCACATTAACCTGTTTTTGTACTCTCCTATGGATAGCAGCACGGTGCCGGAAAAACAGGGGTCACTATGAAACTCTTCAGCCAGGTGATGCGGGATAGAAAACACATGTACAATGAACACACGGCTAGAGTCAGCTTATACGAAATGGCTTGAATTAATAATTATAATGGATACTTTATAGCATGATCATTAATTTGTCCTAAAACTGAAAGAGGGAACCCGTTTCAACCACTTAAACTGAGAATTGATACCCTTCCGTATGAACATTATACTCATCATGCAAATACTTTCTTCTATTTGAACTACACCGGCTGCTCGATTTCTTTTTATAATAAATCTAGGGCTTTAAACGGTTGGTACTGAGAAATATTAGCTTGTAGTTTCTTCATTAATCCGTACAAACAGTTATATCTCATACTGTGAAGTTGAATCCACAATGAATCTCACATCGGGTAGCCAGAATCTGATCACAGCTTTAAGGAACAAGTTAAAAGGAACACATTGTTGGACAGCTTTCTGCCCTTGGTTGCGAAGACGGTCATAGTCTTTACTAAAAGTACCAGTGGCCACTAGCGGCGAAACATCAATACTGCGCCAACCTTTGCTTTTTAAACAAATCTCATTTGTCTATTTTTCTCTTTTGCCGAGTGGTTTTAATGAAGGTTGTGATTACAGTTTTTCAGAAAATAAAATTGCTCACTTTTTCTTTGTAATTGAATGCCAGAAGTTTTTTTTTTGTATTCCTGATATGCTCTACGTAACGAAAGAGTTTTGTAGAAAATGTTACAAATGTCTGTCCGTGTTCGTGTATACGTTGCTTATGCGTGGTTTAATGTACACAGAGTCATAGAGATGTACAGCACAGAAACAGACCCTGTCGGTCCAAACTGTCCATGCCAACCAGATATCCCAACCCAATCTACTCCCAACTGCCAGCACCTGGCCCATATCCCTCCAATCCCTTCCAATTCACATACCCATCCAGATATCTTTCAAATGTTGCAATCCTACTAGCCTCCACCACTTCCTCTGGCAGCTCATTTTATACATGTACCATCCTTTGCATGAAAAAGTTGCCCCTTAGGTCTCTTTTCTGTTTTTCCCCTCTCACCCTAAACCTATGCCCTCTAGTTCTGGACTCTCCAGGGAAGGGACTTTGTTTATTTATCCTATCCATGCCCCTCATGAATTTATAAACCTCTACAAGGTCACCCCACAGCCTCTGACACTCCAGGGAAAACAGCCCCAGCCTATTCAACCTCTTCCTATAGCTCAAATCCTCCAACCCTGGCAACATCCTTGTAAATCTTTTCTGAACCCTTTCAAGTTTCACAACATCTTTCTGATAGGAGGGAATCCTGAATTGCACACAATATTCCAAAAGTGGCCTAACCAATGTCCTGTACAGCCGCAATATGACCTCCCAACTCCCAGAATCAATACTCTGACCAATAAAGGAAAGCATATCAAACGCCTTCTTCACTATCCTATCTACCTGTGACTCCACTTTCAAAGAGCTATGAACCTGCACTCCAAGGTCTCTTTGTTCAGCAACACTCCCTAGGACATTACCATTAAGTGTATAAGTCCTGTTAAGGTTTGCTTTCCCAAAATGCAGCACCTCGCACTAATCTAAATTAAATTCCATCTGCCACTCCTCAGCACATTAGCTCATCTAATCAAGATCCCATTATAATCTAAGGTAAATTTCGCAGTCCACTACACCTCCAATTTTGGTGTCATCTGCAAACTTACTAACTGTACCTTTTAAGCTCACATCCAAATCATTTATATAAATGACTAAAAGTAGTGGAATCAGCACCAATTACTGTGGCACTCCACTAGTCAGAAGTCACCAATCTGAAAAACAACCCTCCACCACCACCCTCTGTCTTCTACCTTTGAGCCAGTTCTGTATCCAAATGGCTAGTTCTCCCTGTATTGCATGAGCTCTAACCTTGCTAATCAGTCTCCCATGGGGAAACATGTCAAACGCCTTACTGAAGTCCATATCGATCACATCTACCACTCTTCCCTCATCAATCCTCTTTGTTACTTCCTCAGAAAACTTAGTCATGTTTCTGAGACATGATTTCCTATGCACAAAGCCATGTTGACTATCCCTAATCAGTCGTTGCCTTTCCAAATACATGTATATGCCCTCCAAACAACTTGCCCACCACCGATGTCAGGCTCACTGGTCCATAGTTCCCTGGCTTGTTCTTACCCACCTTTCTTAAATAGTGGCACCATAATAGCCACCCTCCAGTCTTCTGGCACCTCACCTGTGACTATCGATGATACAAACATTTCAGTAAGAGGCCCAGCAATTACTTCCCTAGCTTCCCACAGAGTTCGAGGGCACACCTGATCAGGGCCTGAGGATTTATCCACTTTTATGCGGTTCATGAAATCCAGCACTTCCTCCTCTGTAATCTGGACATTTTTCAAGATGTCACCATCTATTTCCCTACATTCTATATCTTCCATGTCCTTTTCCACAGTAAATACTGATGCAAAATACTTGTTTAGTATCTCCCCCATCTCCTGTGGCTCTATTCAAAGGCCATCTGATCTTTGCTGATCTTTGAGGGGCCCTATTCTCTCCCTAGTTACCCTTTTGTCCTTAATGTATTTGTAAAAACCCTTTGGAATCTCCTTAACTCTACTTGCCAAAGCTACCTCATGTCCCCTTTTTGCCCTCTTGATTTCTCTCTTAAGTATACTCCTACTGCCTTATACTCTTCTAAGGATTCAGTTGATCTATCCTGTCTATATCTGAATATGCTTCCTTCTTTTTCTAAACTAAACCTTTAATTTCTTTAGTCATCCAGCATTCCCTATACCTACCAGCCTTATCTTTCACCCTAACAGGAATATACTGTCTCTGGACTCCCGTTATCTCATTTCTGAAGGCTTCCCATTTTCCAATCGTCCCTTTATCTGCGAACATCTGCCCCCAATCAGCTTTTGAAAGTTCTTGCCTAATACCGTCAAAATTAGCCTTTCTCCAATTTAGAACTTCAACTTTTAGATCTGGTCTGTCTTTTTCCATCATTATTTTAAAACTAATAGAATTAAGGTTGCTGGCCCCAAAGTGCTCACCCACTGACACCTCAATCACCAAGAGAAGGTCAAGTTTGCACCTTCTGTAGTAGGTACATCTACATACTGAATCAGAAAATTTTCTTGTACACACTGAACAAATTCCTCTCCATCTAAATCCTTAACACTATGGCAGTCCCAGTCTATGTTTGGAAAGTTAAAATCCCCTACCATAACCACCATATTATTCTTACAGGTAATTGAGATCTCCTTACAAATTTGTTTCTCAATTTCCCTCTGACTATTTAGAGGTCTATAATACAATCCCAATGAGGTGATAATCCCTTTCTTATTTCTCAGTTCTACCCAAATAACTTCCCTGGATGTATTTCCAGGAATATCCTCCCTCGGTACAGCTGTAATGCTATCCCTTATAAAAAAAGCCGCTCCCCCTCCTCTCTTGCTTCCCTTTCTGTCCTTCCTGTAGCATTTGTATCTTGGAACATTAAGCTGCCAGTCCGGTCCATCCCTGAGCCATGTTTCTGTATTTGTTATGATTAGTGGGTGGCACGGTGGCACAGTGGTTAGCACTGCTGCCTCACAGCGCCTGAGACCCAGGTTCAATTCCCGCCTCAGGCGACTGACTGTGTGGAGTTTGCACATTCTCCCCGTGTCTGCGTGGGTTTCCTCCGGGTGCTCCGGTTTCTTCCCACAGTCCAAAGATGTGCAGGTCAGGTGAATTGGCCATGCTAAATTGCCCATAGTGTTAGGTAAGGGGTAAATGTAGGGGTATGGGTGAGTTGCGCTTCGGCGGGTCGGTGTGGACATGTTGGGCCGAAGGGCCTGTTTCCACACTGTAATGTAATGTAATCTAATCTAATCCCAGTCCCATGTTCCTAACCATGCCCTGAGTTAATCTGCCTTCCCTGTTAGGCCCCTTGCATTGAAATAAATGCACCGAGCTGGGAATTTGTGTTGCAGACGTTTCATCCCCTGTCTAGGTGACATCCTCAGTGCTTGGGAGCCTCCTGTGAAGCGCTTCTGTGATCTTTCCTCCGGCATTTGTAGTGGTTTGATTCTGCCGCTGTCGGTTGTCAGTTCCAGCTGTCCGCTGCAGTGGCCGGTATATTGGGTCCAGGTCGATGTGCTTATTGATTGAATCTGTGGCTGAGTGCCATGCCTCTAGGAATTCCCTGGCTGTTCTCTATTTGGCTTGTCCTATAATAGTAGTATTGTCCCAGTCGAATTCATGTTGCTTGTCATCTGCGTGTGTGGCTACTGAGGATAGCTGGTCATGTCGTTTCATGGCTAGTTGGTGTTCATGGATGCGGATTGTTAGCTGTCTTCCTGTTTGTCCTATGTAGTGTTTTGTGCAGTCCTTGCATGGGATTTTGTACACTACATTGGTTTTGTTTATGCTGGGTATCGGGTCCTTCGTTCTGGTGAGTTGTTGTCTGAGAGTGGCTGTTGGTTTGTGTGCTGTTATGAGTCCTAGTGGTCGCAGTAGTCTGGCTGTCAGTTCGGAAATGCTCTTGATGTATGGTAGTGTGCTAGTCCTTTGGGTTGTGGCATGTCCTCATTCCATTGTCTTTCCCTTAGGCATCTGTTGATGAAATTGCGCGGGTATCTGTTTTTGGCGAGCACCCGAGCTACAAATCTTTTCACAAACTTTGAAATAAATGCAGTTTAATTTATCAGTCCTACCTTGTTCTCTGCTTTGTCCCTGCCTGCCCTGACTATTTGACTTGCTTCTTTTCTCAACTGTACCAGTTTCAGATTGATCTCTTTCCTCACTATCTCCTTGAGAACACCCCCGTCCACCTCACTAGTTTAAATCCTCCCGAACAGCTCCAGTAAATTTCCCTGCCAGTATATTAGACCCTTCCAATTCAGGTGCAATCCATCCTTCTTGTACAGGTCACTTCTACCCCAAAAGAGCTTTCTATGATCCAAAAATGTGAATCCTTCTCCCATACACCAGCTCCTCAGCCATGCATTCATCTGCTCTCTCCTCCTATTTCTGCCCTCACTAGCTTGTAGCACTGGGAATAATTCACATATTACTACTCTCGAGGACCTTCTTTTTAAATTCCTGCCTAATTCTCTGTAATCTCCCTTCAGAATCTCAAGCTTTTCCCTTCCTATGTCATTGGTTCCAATATGTACAATGACCTCCTGCTGGCCCCTCTCTCCCTTTAGAACATTCTGCACCCACTCTGAGACATCCTTGATCTTGACACCAGGCTAGCAATTCATCATTCTGATTTTTCGTTGCTGGCTACAGAAATGTCTGTTTGGACATCGAACTAGAGAGTCCCCTAACACAATCAATTCTTGGAACCTGATGTACCCTCATTGCATTAGAGCCAGTCTCAATACCAGAACCTTGGCCGTTTGTGCTATGTTCCTGTGAGAATCCATCACCCCCCTTCATTTTCCAAAACAGCATACCTGTTTGAAATGAAGATAGCCACAGAAGACTCCTGCACTACCTGCCTGCCTCTTTTACATTTCCTGGAGTTAACCAGCTATGTGACTGTATCTGCAACTTTTCTCCCTTCCTATAACTGCCATCCATCACATCCCCTTGCTCTTGTAAATTCCTGATTGCCTCTAACTGTCACTCCAACTGTTACATTTGACCTGATAGGATTCACAACCAATGGCATTTATTGTAGATATAATCCTCAGTAACATGTAAACTCTCCCTGAACTCTGATCCGCCAAGAAGAACATATCACTCTACTAAGGGCCATTTTTGCTTCTTCCAATCTACAGTCCCAGAAAATAGAACCATCTTATTCCTCTACAAAACACTGCTCCAGGCTAACTTAATACTTATAGCTTATATTTTTAACTTTAATCAAGAGACATATCACAATAAAACATATAATCAAGAAAGAGCCCACTCTGTTCACGACTGCAGACTTACAGCGAGGCCCCAAGGCTATACTTAAAATTATTCATTTATCTGTCTCTATGCTGTGACCTCTCCCAAACAGGTTCTTCCAAGATCAGTTGTGAATTTCACTGTTTGTTAATTTTCCCAGATGCACTCTGATGTCCAGCGATACATGAATTCAACAGCAAAGGCAGTAACTGCGCAAGTTCACTGTTGAGTCAGTTAGCAGTGTGGGTTTCTTTCTCTCTCTCTCCTGCACTGACCTCACCATATGCTGTCTTTGTTTGTCCCTCTCCCTTTTAAAAGTGCCATTGTTTTGACTTTTTTTCTCTCCAACGTTCCAAAACAATGCAACAGCATGCAAAACAGTAATTGCTGCTCGAGGGAATCACCTCCAGCACCTAAAATACCTCAAAAAAGGAGCAGCCTGTTACAGCCAGAAATTTTTCCCGTCCTCCATCTTGAATCTTAAATGGTATGTTACCAATTTAGCCAAAGCCTGAACAACATTTCCAAGATACTTTGTAAAGTCACTGATAATGACAACTGACGGTACAGAGAAAATAACTTGCATGTTCTAATACAAGAGCCAATAGGTAACTTGTTGTTGATTTCTAAGTTATTGATTTCTAAGTTAATACAGAAGGTTGCATATTTATATTGTATAAACGTCTTTCAAAAATATACAAATAGTAGAAAATTAAGTTAAAGTTTAACTTTGCTTTTGTAAATTTATGATAATACGTGGCATACACTTTACCATTGGATTATTGAATGCCAGTCTTAATGGACAAAAGATAGCCTGAGATTGATGGTTAAATAACATTTGATGACAAAATAGCTGGAGCACATGCAGAAATGGAATGCAGCCTCTCTATTCATAACCTTCATATAATAGCACTTCACCACACAGTACAAAATAACATTTGAAAAACTGAGCAAATGGCAAATGCTCTCTTGATATTATTTGTTGATAAAAAGTTTAACTCAAATTTATTTGATATTTTTATTGTTGGTTAGGTTATATCATATTAAAAATAAAATGCATAACACTAAAGTTCAGTTTGAACAAAATTCAATACCAATGAACTTGTCCAGTTCAAAACAGCTGTGAAAGAACAACTGAAGAGTCAAATTCTTGATTACTACATTACTTAAAAGGGTGCTGTAACTACATCCACAGTATTCTCTGACCCTTATTATTTATAATCTCCACACATATAGATTGTATTTCCCAAACATCTGAACTAAGATCCTTTCTAACTACTGTCCGCATGTCATCATTTACTATCAAGGTTATTCCTCCCACTCTTCCATTCTGTCTGTATTTTCAAAATGATGTATAATATGGAATATATATTTCCCATCCTTGGTCAGCTTGTAACCTCTTTATAATGACAATTAGATATATTTGTGTGATTTGTTTATCCATCTTACGTGAATTCTTTGGGCATTTGAGTAGAGTTGTACAGCATGGAAATGGACCCTTCGGTCCAACTCATCCATGCCAACCAGATATCCTAACCTAACCTAATCCCATTTGCTAGTACTTGGCCCATATTCCTCTATACCCTTCCTATTCATATACCCATGCAGATGCTTTTTAAATGCTGTAATTGTACCAGCTTCCCATCACTTCCTCTGGTAGCTCATTCCATATAGGCACTACCCTCTGCGTGAAAAAATTGCTCCTTGAGTCCCTTTTATATCTTTCCCTCTTCCCATAAATTTATGTCCTCTAGTTCTGGACTCCCCCATCTCAGGGAAAAGCCCTTGTCTATTTATCCTATCCATGCCTCATGATTTTATAAACCACTATGAGCTAATCCCTCAGCCTCCGATATTCCAGGGAAAACAGCCGCAGCCTATTCAGTCCCTCTCCCTATAGCTCAAATCCTCCAACCCTGGCAACATCCTTGTAAATCTTTTCTGAGCCCTTTCAAGTTTCACAACATCCTTCTGATAGGAATGAGAATTTGCATGGAATATTCCAAAAGTGGTCTAACCAATGTCTTGTACAGCTGCAATATGACCTCCCAACTCCTGCACTCAATGTTCTGACCAATAAAGGAAAGCATACCAAACATCTTCTTCACTATCCTATCTACCTGCGACTCTACTTTCAAGGAACTATGAACCTGCACTCCAGGGTCTCTTTGTTCAGCAACACTCCCCAGGAACTTACCATTATGTGTGTAAGTCCTGTTCTGATTTGCTTTTCCAAAATGCAGCACCTCGCATTTATCTAAACTAAACTCCATCTGCCACTCCTCAGCCCATTGGCCCATCTGCTCAAGATCCCACTGTACTTTGAGTAACCTTCTTCACTGTCCATTACACCTCCGATTTTTTGTATATCAATTGCCTACTAAATAATATTTAGTCCATGCTGATTTTTGTTTGTTTGTCACAATAAATCTTAAAATATGAAACCTTGTCATGTGATCCTTTGAGTAAGTCACCAGAAATTTAAGTATCTTTTTAAATTACAATCTGTGGAGATTGCAACACTTCTTAACCACCTTATTGAAATATTCTGCTAGCTTTAAGGATCAGTGCATTTCAAGGTCCCCTTTTCTGACACACTTCTCAGCATTCTATCATTTATTGTGTATTTTGTTTTCTTCTCTGCAAAATAGGGAAATGGTGGCATAATTAGGTCACTGGATGCTCTAGGGTCATGGGTTCAAATCCTCCTATGACAGCTGATGAAACTTGAATTCTTCTTTGGTTTGGCCTATATGGGATTCCTGACCCACACCAATGTGGTTGATTCTTAACTGTCCTCTGAAATGAACTAATGACCACTTCAGTTCAATAACAATTGGGAATGGACAACAAATTCTGTCCTTGTCAGCAGTGGCTACACCCCATGAAAGAATTCCCCCAAATTATCTTTGATGAAAATTTCTGGATTTTCCATTTAACAATATATATGTTCACTAGAAGTTACAGTTATGCTGTTAGTCTCACAATTAGTTTTGCAGCAAAATATGGCAACTGTTACAAGTTAAAGGATAATTAAATATTATTACCTTTCTGTTGCAGATGATCCACGTTAGGACACATGCCTGATTGTTATTCTTGCTGTAAATATAAGAAAAAGAAATTAAAAACATGAGGAGCAGCAGAAGAGACTATATGACTCCTCAAGCCTAGCACATAATAAGACTATGGCTGATTTTCTCAATTTCCTGCCCATTCTACATATCTATTGATTCCAAGAGCGAAAAAAACTATCAATTCCAATCTTGATTATATTAGATAAGTATAGTTACAAAACTGCCAATAACCCTATAAACAATTTTACCTCTTTGCTTCATGACTGTACAGCAATCTGAAAATGTTGTACCAGATGGACCTCTGTGTTCCTGTGCACGTGGAGTGTACACTTCAATTAATCAACTACTCACCACTAAAACAAAAACGTATAGCATATACATTTGAGCAAATGGATATTAAGTCCAGGGGAACAGGTAAACATCTCAAAAATGATAGCACAACTCCAAATTTTATTTATGATTGTAGTTTGCTTTGATTTGCACCATTGCCATTAATGTGAATATTTGGTGAAACAAGGTATGTTGCAAACAACTGGTTAACGTCCGGTCGTTTGGCTGGGCTTGGTCATCTTTTAGCCTGGCATGGTGGCCTTTCAGCAGCCAATGTTGGTCTTTCGACCCAGAGTGGCTTCAGCAAAGACTTCCAGAGGTGGTTCCAGAGCAATCTCCTGGCCGCAAGAACCTATAGGTGAAGCCTGTCAATGTCTAGAGTCAAGGCCTGGTGCAGACCGAGGGCTAGGTACCAACGTGGACTGGGTTGGAAGGATTATTGTTCTGAACTTTTTATTTTGTTTACTTTCTAATTTATTCCACAAAGAACTTGTACTGAAAGATCTGTACCTAGGTACCTTGTACCTAAGATGGTGGCATAAGCAGCAACTTGTAAACTTTTCATTGTACTCATCTGAGTACATGTGACATTAAAGCTAATTCAAATCAATTTAAGATATTTTTATTCAAGTAGAATTTTCTCTGCCAGTACTTTCACACATCCACCTACACCCTACCTGCACAACATCAACTTTACAAAATCAAAAATACGGAACTGATGTGACAATTAGAATGAAGAAATTCTTTACGTTATCTGACTAAGTGATATGATCGTGCAGCTTGGAAAGGCTGTACCCTCTTAATTTTTCTGCATTTTGATTGTGGGCAAAAATGGGAAAATAACATTTTAAAAAATGCTCTTGAAAGGGATTGCTACACTTTTAAAAGCAAGCTACCAGCAATCATTGTTAAGTGCTGTTCATCCAAGTAGTGGGAAAGTCTAGTTGGAAATGAACTGGAATTGTGGGTATG
Source organism: Chiloscyllium plagiosum (assembly GCF_037043375.1). Lineage (NCBI taxonomy): Eukaryota > Metazoa > Chordata > Chondrichthyes > Orectolobiformes > Hemiscylliidae > Chiloscyllium > Chiloscyllium plagiosum. The sequence continues at coordinate 39,655,617 of NW_028270157.1, forward strand.
TATGAAGGGAGATGTGTTTGCGAACAAGTAACTGATTGGTCTGTGGAATGGTGATCATTTGTTAATGGCAAAGGTCTTCTGCCTGCCAACAACTACAATATTGCTTCCAAGATAGCAAGAAGCCTTCAGACCTCCGGAAAGACTGTTGCTGTCTTTTCTCTGCAGTGATAAACAAATACATTCCGAAGAAAGCCAGCATATTTTTCTTCACCAGTTGCTGTAGCTGTGGCATTTAACCAAGTGATTTATAAACTGTCAATCAGTCACTCTGTGCCTCCTACAAGCAAAAGTACCTGGAGAAATATCAAGAATCAGCTAGTGCTGGAAAACCAAAGCTATCACCTCAGTGAACCCTTGGGACAGGGACCATTGATCTGCCATCCCAGTTTTTCACTCAACACATGACACTATTCTCATTTAGTTTGTATGTATGTGTGTAGAGGAGAGTTAGAGTTTTAACTAGAAAAGTTATATGTTGACCGGTCATAATTATTTAACTGTAGATACAATCAAAATATTTGTAATATATATTAAATCATGTTAAGTATTCACCTAATCTGTGCTTTCTGTTAGCCTGAGTCTAAATAAATAAGACGATTGTGGAATTTTGTGTACTTTCATCTTTAACTTTGATAATGATTCCGGGAATAGTGCGGCTTGATTTCTGAACCGCTGTCCCAGTAGTGTATGACAATCTGTAGACTTAATTCAGGTAGAGCTGTCCTTTGAATTTAGTTAGCTTCTTAAGAGGTGTTCTCTCTCACAAATAAAGATGTTAAATAGAAAGTTAAAGTGAGACCTTCCACCAACTCTACCAAAAATATTCACTGCATCTAATTATTCAAGTGAATTTTACTTCAGCACAATGTCTCACACCTTTTCAAAATTACACATTGATAAATACATTTCTCTGGCTATATCCATGATGTGTTTTTTCACTTCATTTATCAAATTTGTAAAAACGTCAACATGCTGAGGTTATAAAGCTATGAAATATAATTTGATAGCAGGCCACATTACTGACTTAAGAAAGTATTTTCTGTGCTGCTCAAAAAGAAATCTAAAACCTAAAATTGGATGCATGTTAGCTTCAGGGAACATTCCAAATTCCTACAGGTTTTACAGTAAGAACGAAGATTAGGAAACCCCTAACAAGGAGCTTAGTATTTCTATTGCCGAAAGAAAAAAAATTGAAATTTGCAGACAACTGGTTGAATTTCTTCTGGAATTTAAAAAAAATCTCACTATTTGTTAAGTTGTTGCTGTCCATTAGTACATTTTGTAGGAGTGAACCAAACTAAAATGCTCCAAACTATATCAATACAAATGTACAAAATCCTTAACCAAAACCCTTTAAGCTGCTAAGGTGCAGAAAGGTAAATCAAGCAGAATCTTGAATAATTTAGGAGAAACAAGCTGTTAGTTCCTTAGAAGACAATCAACAAAGCATTACATTACCTCCTGGCCTTCCAAGGATTAGGAGATTAAAATCCAATAATGTCTCTCTAAATCTGTTACTGTGCTTTTAAACATCCCACCTTGTGTGTTGTGATTTTGTACAAGTCAATAATAAACTTTGTTTAGTAGAATATACTATTTCTCTCAACATGTGTAATATTTCACTTTAAGGATTTTGATTTATTTCAATCACTTTTATAATAATTATTATTATTAACACTAGCAGACAAATGCTGTCATTGTAGCACAGTATTGGTACATGAAATAAATCAGATCAAGTCAGTAAAATACTTATCCACGGATATCCTCAACAGCATCGCATGTGCATTTCGCAGAAGCAGAAATTTAGAAAATACAACCAATGGAAAAGATGGGGTTAGAGTCGAATATCAGCAACAATAGACGGTGAAATGTCAGAACAAGCCAGGTTGGAAAATTAGAGGGAAGAAAGACAGTGGCACACCAAACTGTAGGGTACAGAAATGTGTCATGGACTATGACTAATTAGGAATAGATACCGGAACAATACTTTTTGGGTTTCTATTGTTATGACATAGCAGTGAACCCCTCTGTTAATTAAACCAAACATCCAGAAAAGCTCACCTCATCTTGTAATCTGTTAAAATATGAGTGACAGAGAACTCCCAAATTCCACTATTTAAAGACAATAATATCAATTTATTCTTTAACTCTATAAGTGAACATTAAACAACAACTATTCACAACTCTCAGTTCCCCTTTCTCTTAACTCCAACTCTATAACAATATGCTGTTCCAATAAGACACTTATTAAAATTACATCAACTTAATTTCAAAACCATACCGCCGCTGTTGTCTTCAGTGTGTGTCTTCTTCCAGCTGAAGATCTCCCTGGATCATCTTCTTTCTTTTTACTGTGAATAGGTTTCATGCGAAAAGGTACCCTTTTCCTAGTGTTTCCTAATTTCTTGGCTCTGTGTTGACAGCAGTTGCTCTATCTCCAATTTTCAAAATGCCTGCATTTTTAAATCCCCAACATCAGACTGTCTTATTGGTTCAATGTGGGCAAAACAACAAATTCAAACGCGATTGTGTTTTAGTATCCTGGGGCATAATTTAAACTGATTGGCTAAATTCAAAATGCTGTCAAAACAGCAACCAACTCAGTTATCCGTTTCACAGCCAAATGTTACATATTTTCAATTTTCCAGTGCACTCTGGGACTGCCATCTCTTCATATCACAGGTGCTTCTAATCTCTCAGTTCAGAACAGCATTCACTCTCTTGTAAAGGTACAGTACACACCTTCAACTTCATAACAATATTTTTAATGTTTCTCTTTGGGCGATTGAACTGTGTGAAAGTGTACCAGTTAAAATAGCTATGAAGTTTAAATTAGCATTCCCAGCATTTTACAAATATCTTAAGCTACCAGAAACAATTTGATTCAGATTATGCTGATAAACATGTTCTCAAATTTTTTGATGTTAACTGGATTTCCTGACCTCTAGATATGTAATACCATCTACATTGTACTTCTTTCAAGATTCTGTATTAGTTCTTTAGATTGAGGCATAGCTGTTCATTGTTGTTTACTGCCCCTTTATTTGAGAATGATATCTAATCAAGGTTGAGAGTTTCTGCCATCTAACTAAACAGACTGATAAACTGACAGATCTTGTGGTTACATAGAATTGCCTGACAAGATGTTAGGGTGCTTTATTCATTTCCTTCTTCCTCCTCTGCCTTATCAGTGAGCAGCTGCAACTGAAAGTGTGATGCAACTTGATGGATAACGTTGTCACATTCTAAGTGATTGATAACAAGCTCTTTCTGGTCATTAGTTGATGCTGCCACACTTGAAGAGCATTTTCTGTGCAATGTGAATTGGCCAAATTGTTGACTGAATTACCATAGTGAGTCACCATTCTTAGTGAGTTCTCCCCATACTGGTGAAGGGCTCCTTCCGAAGAGAGGATTTGCATATTGACAGACCTAATCAACTGGGCTGTTTCCAAAAATCCAAAGAAAAATATCTAAACTTTGATAGGATTCTATGACTAGACAGCACCTTCTGTAGGAAGGATGTTGTTAATCTTGAGGGTGCAGAAAAGATTTTCAAACATGTTCTGGGACTGAAGGGTTTGAGTTATAAGGATAGGCTGAATAACTGGGGGTTTTTTTCTGTGGAGGATTGAAGGCTGGGGGAAATCACCTTATAGAGGTTTATAAAATCATGAAAAGTATGGATAGGATGAATAGCAAAGGTCTTTTTCCTAGCATGGGGGAGTTTAAAACTAGACAGCATAGGTTTAAGGTGAGAAGGGAAATGTTTAAAAAGGACTTGAGGGGTAACCTGTTCAAGCAGAGGGTGGTACATGTATGGAATGAGCTGCCAGAGAAAGTGGTGTAGGTGGGTACAATTACACCATTTAAAAGGAATCTGGATGGGTATGTGAATAGGAAGGGTTTAAGATATAAATGGGCCAAATGAGACTAAGTCAGATTGGGATGTCTGGTCGGTGCAGACAAGTTGGACCAAAGGTTTGTTTCCACACTGTACGACTCTATTCAGTTAAAAATCACACACCACCAGGTTATAGCCCAACAGGTTTAATTGGAAGCACTGCTCCTTTATCAGGTGGTTGTGGAGTACACAATTGTAAGACACAGAATTTGTTGCAAAGGTTTAAATTATACACTGAAAAATACCTTGATTGTTAAGTCTCTCATCTGTTAGAATGACCATGATAGTTTCACTGTCATATGTAAATCACAAAACTTTTTTTTTAAAGTTACATTCTCAGGTTAACTGTAATAATTGGTGTCAGCCAGATAGATGTTGAAGGTGTTAGCCCCTGTGTTCCCTGTCTGTGCCATAATGTTTAGACTGATTCTAATCTAAAAAAATGAGTTAACAGAGTCTTACGTGGATTCATGCAAAGTACAATGTAACTCTGCAAGTACAAATTCACCCCACAAACGTATATGTGTATGTGTGCATGTGGGTTTTGTGTGTGTGTATGTCTAGAGTGGGGGGTTTGAGTGTCTGTGAAAGAGAGTGTATAGGTGTGTGTGAGGGTGTAAAGGGGTCTAAGTCTGTGAGAGGATGCATGTGAGAGTGTGGGAGTATGCGCGCACCTGGGGTGGGTGTTGTGTGTCTGTGAGATAGAGTGTGTGTGTGTGTGAGTATAAACGGGTCAAAGTCTGTGAGCGGGTGCATGTGTGTGTGCGCGTATCTGTAGGAGTGAGAGTGTCTGTGTGCACGTGTGTGTGTCTGTGCGTGTGTATAGTGCAATGGTGGTCACCTGTGTGACATGAACCCAAGATCACGGTTGAGGCCTTCCATATGGATTCTGAACTTGGTTATCTGCCTCTGCTCGGCCACCTTTCGCTGCTGCCTGTCCCGAAGTCCGCCTTGGAGGATGGTCACCCAAAGGTTCGAGATCGAATGTCCTGGATTGCTGAAGTGTTCTCAAACTGGGAGAGAACTGTAGAAATGAAGTGGTCTTAATGACAAAGAGGGAGTGAAATTTGAGACTGAGTAGAAGACAGAGGGTTGAGTTAGTCAGAAAGTGTCCTAATAAAATAAGTGGCACAGCATCAGCACCTGCGGTAAAAATTTAGATGACTAGCCTCATATATGGGTAGAGCAGAGGGTAAACAAAAATAAAAAGAGAAAGAACAAATTTTAATCACAGAATTGACATACTTTCAATACAAACAGACCTGTGGAAATTAAAGTAAGTTTGTTCAGAAATTAGCAATTAACACTTTTCTTTATACAAGATGTTTTATTTGAACACCTGTAACTTAAATAAAATTTTTATACAAAGTCTGTACAGTGCCACTGATTATGCTGCAATCTGCAATTTTAGCAGTTTCTTTACAGATTCTTTGTATTGTAAGATGCTATTTTCTGTTTCTCCTTCATTTTTAATATTCACCACTGATAGCTTGTAATTGTGGACTTCCGGGGAGCTAATTATGTCTTCTTTTGAAGCTGGTAATTTTTCAGCTTTTTTCATTCTGAAGATTGTATCCAAAGCATTTTTCTCAGATTGACTGTTCTCCCAAATATATTCATCCATGTCAGCTTCTGTTTTGTCCAATTCCCATGCTTCAGTTTTCTGTGAAGAAGAAAGACAATTGTATGATTATTATGTCAGAGTCATAGAGATGTACAGCATCGTTTCAGAAGATAAGTACTGTATTTCTACCCCATCAGAATGATTTGAACTGAACAAAACAGTCCAAAGATATTGTTGGAGGAGGTCCAATTATAGAGTCATAGTCACAGATGTACAGCACAGAAACAGACGCTTTGGTCCAACTCGTCCGTGCCGACCAGATATCCCAACCCAATCTAGTCCCACTTGCCAGCACTTGGCCCATATCCCTCCAAACCTTTCCTCTTCATATACCCATCCAAATGCCTCTTAAATGTTGCAATTGTATCAGCCTCCATCACTTCCTCTAGCAGCTCATTCCATACATGTACCACCCTCTGCATGAAAATGTTGCTCCTTAGGTGTCTTTTATATCTTTCCCCTCTCACCCTAAATCTGTGCCCCCAACGCAGGGTAAAGACTTTGTCTATTCATTCTATCCATGCCCCTCAATTTTATAAACCTCCATAAAGTCACCCCTCAGTCTCTGTTGGTCCAGGGAAAACAGCCCCAACCTGTTCAGCCTCTCACTATAGCTCAAATCCTCCAACCCTGGCAACATCTTTGTAAATCTTTTCGGAACTCTTTCAAGTTTCACAACATCTTTCCGATAGGAAGGAGACCAGAATTGTACGCAGGATTCCAACAGTGGTCTAACCAATGTCCTGTACAGCCGCAACATGACCTCCTAATTCCCGTACTCAATACTCTGACCAATAAACAAAAGCATACCAAACGCCTTCTTCACTATCCTATCTACCTGCGACTCCACTTTCAAGGAGCTATGAACCTGCACTCCAAGGTCTCTTTATTCAGCAACACTCCCTAAGACCTCACCATTAAGTGTATAAGCCCTTCCCAAAATGCAGCACCTCTAAATTAAACTCCATCTGCCACTTCTCAGCCCACTGGCCCATCTGACAGGCTGAATATAGACTGGACATTTAAAATAAGTCAAACCATTATAGAAGTGCAGATAAAATAAGGGATATACTGACGAACTAAAATTATTTCTAAGATTTCTAATTAATCATAAACAAATTGAGAGACTGATAAATATACAGTTGAATTTAAGATTTCCATAGAATTTACTGAAATGCCTTTTCTCTTTAGTGCTGCTTCTATAAAAGCTTTCACATTCTAGGGAAAAGTGAATAGGATGCAGTTTCTGATACATTTGTCCAAGTCAATAAAAAAATCCAAGAAGAGGATTATTGCAACAATAATAGACCTGTTTGCTATGGTTTGACAAACCATTGGAAATAGTAGTTTAAAGGTATTTAATGTTGAATATTATTCCCTGAAATTTGAATATTGTTAAAACAAAGGCTTTTGGAAAAGAGAAAGTCAATAAAAAACAATTAGAATCAGAACAATCATGACTTTCTTCAAGTTGCTATTACATGAAATGACATTACAATTACATTTAAATACATTCACACCAAATTATGCCATATTAATAGGACAATTATTCTGCCACTCCTGCAGTATAATAGTGGTTTCAACTTCGCAGCAATAGAAAAGTAAGTGTTTATGGGGTTTTACGCATTTGTTCTCATCACTACCCTGTCTTCCCCTTCATCAAGTTCGACAAAGTGAAAGTGTGAGCACATAGATGAAAAATAAAACCACAGTCCAGGATAAAATTGGAGTTTTTCTGTATGACTCAAGTAAGACTCAGAACATCACTGTGTGTATCTTTTATTGCTTTCTAAAAAGCCCAAGATCCTGAAGAGAATCAAGCGGAGTACTACCTTCTCTGATGTTTTACCTGGAAACAGAGTGCTTAGAGAGCACCTTCAGCAACAAAGACAAGTAATTGTGGTAATTCATCAGTCGGAATGAAAGAAAGATAAATGGGCATAGACTATCAAAAAAGACTATCTGGCATAAGCTGACAGAAATTAATAGAGCTTGCTTTCAGCCAACCATTAGTAAATGGATTTAAGATGTACTATTTGTCTGTCTTCTAGTGACGGCAGTCTATTTAAAATCTTTTACTGAGCACATTTGCATTAAAGTCAAACTCTCACACACAAATCACTTGACTTTTACCAAAATATTCTAAAATGTTTTTTCCTCATCACTGCTTGCTGTTGAACTCAAACTTGTGCTGTGCAAACCTGCTTGACAAAATAGCCGAGTATTGAGGTGGCTGTTCTGTTCCTCATGTCTACTGATGTCAAGATGTGATGATATGTCACGGCAGACACCTCAGTGACATGCACTGCATTCCCGCTAGTTCTACCCTCGAATATAACAACTTGGTATCAAGAATGAATGGTGGATAAACAACCCACTGCAAACTTAGTTGTTAAGATTGTTTGCAAAGCAGACCCGTGAGTTTTGACATTTTTCCCAGTCAAATGGTGATCAGAACAGAAGAGAAGGTAATGTTAGTGAAGACAACTGGCCATGAAAAGAACAGATTCATTTAAGTGTTATTGTGTCTAGTCCAGTGATATAAAGTTTAGGCCAATCATGATATTCAGAGAAGAAAAAACACGCCCAAAATAACAATTCTCAAAAGTGGTCATCATCCAACTCCTTATAAGAATGGTTGGATGGATGAAGATGGCTTGAAAATATCACTGAAGGAAGTTTGGATTTTCCAGCCTGGAGGAGCACATAAGGAAAAAATGCTTCTCATCTCAGAAATGTTCACATCAAATTTGGTCAGTGTCATGTGGGTTAGGCAAGGCACTTGATGGCACAAAAGATAATTATTTCTGGAATTATATGTTTGATGATAAAATTGCTGTCAAAGATATTGATGCTTTTGATCAATATGTTGCCATTTAAGAAGCAAATTCCATACTGAAGATGAGGAGGATGATTTTTCATGAATTTTAATACAAATTTAGTTTATGCTATGTGCTGAACTGTATTTTTTGTATAGTGAAAAACGATGAGTGAAATTGTACACATTTGTATATATGACTTTTGTTCTTGTTGAATTGTTAATTTTAATGAATTTAGTTTACAGAAACTAATGTCTGTCTCCACGTAAGTATTTACTCATAAATTAAAATAGAATCCTTTTGGCCGCAGAGTTGGCAGGAATAGACTGTGACAGTTGCAATAGCAAGGCAATGGCAAATTCTAACCTCTCCAAAAATGTTACTTATGTAAAAGTCAAACCTCACAATATACAGGATATTATTACTCTTAATCAGACTTAAAAACTATGTTCATTTAGAGTCCTGAGAAGGTTTTAGGCTTTCAACAGAAGACACAAAGGTCTATCCAGCATTCTATTGAATGCCTTGTGTTGATAGCAAAAACTACACCTGCAAAAATGCAATAAAATCTTTGACATATTTTGACTATTATAAAATACTTATATAACACACCTCCAGAACACATCAGACCTGAACCCACACCTTCTGCCCCAGAGGTAGGGCTTCTGCTACAGCACCACATGATCTCATGAATAATAGATTCTTGTAAATCCAAACATTTAGACAAGATTGTCACCAAAACAGTGTTGCAGTTGATATAATTACAAGTACTTCAGAAAACACAAGGAACTCAGCCTGTAACAAAAATCCACTTTTAGGATTAAGCCAATGTCCTGAAGCATGCTCAGCTATATGTACCTGAAATGTAACAGAGTTGTGCAATGACAGGCAGATATCGTGTCATGGAAGGCATTGTTTTTCCTTGTATAACTAAATACTAATGATTATAATCTAAAGTGCAATTATTCAACATGCTGTGATCTATAATGGATTTAATTCAACAGCAAACTGTTGCTTTTTTGTTCTCAGCAATGTTTTTGTTGAAAGAGCTAATTAGATATACGGTGGTAATGTCTGAGAAAGATAATATTGATCTACTGTAATTCATTTAATGATTTTTCAACTCTTTGTGGCCACCCTCATTTCAAACAAGTATGCTGTTTTGGAAAAGGTATGGGGTGTTGGACTCTCAGGAAAATGTAGCACGAACAGCCAAGTTTCTGGTAATGACGTTACGTAGGGTTCCAAGCGATCGATTGTGATAAGGGACTCTATAGTCAGAGGCACAGACAGACGTTCCCGTGGCCAGCAGCAAAAAAAAACAATGACGTGTTGTCTCTCTGGTGCCAGGATCAAGAATATCTCCGAGAGGGTGCAGAATGTTCTCAAATGGGAGAGGGACCAGCAGGTTATTGTACACATTGGAACCTACAACATAGGAAGGCAAAAAGATGAGATTCTGAAGGGAAAATATAGAAAGTTAGACAGGAATTTAAAAATGAAGTCCTCAAGGTTAGTAATATCTGGATTACTTCTGGTGCTATGAGGTAGTAAGGGTAGGAATAGGAGAATAGAGCAGACGAATGCATGGCTGAGGAGCTGGTGCATTGGGGAAGGGATCACATTTTTGGATCATTGGAATCTCTTCTGAGGTAGAAGCGACCTGTCCAAGGGGGATGCATTGCACCTGAATTGGAAGGGGACTAATATACTGGCAGGGAGATTTGCGAGAGCTGCTCGGGAGGATTTAAGCTAGTAAGGGGTTAGGGGTGGGGGTGGTGCAGTGCGGTAAGGGGGGGATCGACCCATGGAAATAATGAGAAATCTGAAACTGGCACAGTTGGAAAGGGGAGTGAGTCAAACAGTCAGGACAGGAAGGAACAAAGCAGGGAACAATGTAGGACTGCATTTACTTCAGTGCAAGAGACCTAACAGGGAAGGCAAATGAACTCAGGGTATGGTTAGGAACATGTGACTAGGATATCTTAGCAAGTACAAAACATGGCTCAGGGATGGACAGGACTGGCAGCTTAATGTTCCAGGGTATAAAAGGGGGCCAAGAGATGAGGGGGAGTGGCGTTTTTGATAACATTAGCATTACGTATTACTGCTGTACTGATATTCCTGGGAATACATCCACGGAGGCTATTTGGGTGGAACTGAGAAATAATAAAGAGATGATCACTTTATTGGGATTGTATTATAGACCAACGGGAAATTGAGAAACAAATTTATAAGGAGATTTCAGATATCTGTAAGAATAATAGGGTGATTATGGTCGGGGATTTTAACTTTCCAAACACAGACTGGAACTACCATAGTGTTAAAGGTTTAGATGGACAGGAATTTGTTAAGTATGTACAAGAAAATCTTGAGTCAGTATGTGGATGTACCCATAAAAGAAGGTGCAAAACTTGACCTACGCTTGGGAAATAAGGCAGAGCAGGTGACTGAGGTATCAGTGTGGGAGCACTTTGGGGCCAGCGACCATAATTCTATTAGTTTTAAAATAGTGATGGAAAAGAAAAGTTGAAGTTCAAAACTAGAGGAAGGTTAATTTTGACGATATTAGGCAAGAACTTTCAAAATCTGACTTGGGGCAGATGTTCGCAGGTAAAGGGAAGCTGGAAAATGAGAAGCCGTCAGAAATGAGGTAATGAGAGTCCAGAGACAGTATATTCCTGTTAGGGTGAAAGGAAAGGCTGGTAGGTATAGGGAAAGCTGAATGACTAGAGAAATTGAGGTTTTGGTTCAGAAAAAGAATGAAGCATATGACAAGTAGAGATCGAGTGAATCCTCAGAACAGTATAAACGCAGTGGGAATATACTTAAGAGGGAAATCAGGAGGGCAAAAAGGGGATATGAGATAGCTTTGGCAAACAGGGTTAAGGAGAATCCAAAGGGTTTTTATAAATACATTAAGGACAAAAGGGTAACTAGGGCGAGAATAGGGCCCCTCAAAGATCAGCAAAGCAGCCTATGTGTGGAGCCGCAGAAGATGGGAGAGACACTAAATGAGTATTTTGCATCAGTATTTACTGTGGCGCAGGACATGGGAGGTATAGAATGTGGGTAAATAGATGGTGACATCTTAAAAATGTCGATATTACAGAGGTGGTTGCGGCGCTGGATGCCTTGAAACACATAAAAGTGGATACATCCCCAGGACCTGATCAAGTGTATCCCAGAACTCTGTGGGAAGCTAGGGAAGTGATTGCTGGGCCCCTTGCTGAAATATTTGTGTCATCACTAATCATGGGTGAGGTGCCGGAAGACTGGTGGTTAATGTGGTGCCACTATTTAAGAAAGGTGGTAAGGACAAGCCAGGGAACTCCAGACTGGTGAGTCTGGCATTGATGGGCAGGTTGTTGGAGGGAATCCTGAGGGAAAGGATGTGCATGTATTTGGAAAGGCAAGGACTGATTAGGGATAGTCAACATGGCTTTGTACGTGGGAAATCGTGTCTATCAAACTTGATTGAGATTTTTTGGAGTAACAAAGAGGATTGATGAGGGCAGAGCAGTAGACGTGATCTATATGGACTTCAGTAAAGCGTTCCTCATGGGAGATTAGTTAGCAAGGTTAGATCTCATGGAATACAGGGAGAACTAGCCATTTGGATTCAGAACTGGCTCGAAAGTATAAGACAATGTGGTGGTGGAGGGTTGTTTTTCAGACTGGAGGCCTGTGATCAGTGGAGTGCCACAAGGATCGGTGCTGGGTCAACTTCTTTTTGTCATTTATATCAATGATTTGGATGTGAGCATAAGAGGTATAGTGAGTAAGTTTGCAGATGACACCAAAATTGGAGGTGACCTCAGATTACAACCGGATCTTGATCAGGGTGGGTCAATGGGCTGAGGAGTTGCAGATGAAGTTTAATTTAGATAAATGCGAGGTGTTGCTGAACAAAGAGACCTTGGAGTGCAGGTTCACAGTTCCTTGAAAGTAGAGTCACATGTAGATAGGACGCCAAAGGCGGTGTTTGGTATGCTTTCCTTTACTGGTCAGAGTATTGAATGTAGGAGTTGGGAGGTCATGTTGTGGCTGTGCAGGACATTGGTTAGGCCACTTTTAGAATATTTCCTGCAATTCTGGTCTCCTTCCTATTGGAAGGATGTTGTGAAACTTGAAAGGGTTCAGAAAAGCCTTAGTAGAGTTATTGCCAGGGTTGGAGGTTTAGAGCAAGAGGGAGAGACTGAATGGGCTGGGGCTGTTTTCCCTGGAGCTTCAGAGGCTGAGGAGTGACCTTATAGAGGTTTATAAAATCATGAGGGGCATGGATAGGATAAACAGACAAGGTCTTTTCCCTGAGGTGGGAGAGTCCAGAACTAGAGGGCATAAGTTCAGGATGACAGGGGAAAGATATAGAAAGGACCTAAAGGGCAACATTTTCATGCAGAGTGTTGAGGGTATATGGAATGAGCTGCTAGAGTAAATACTGGAGGCTGGTACAATTGCAATATTTAAAAGGCATCTGGATGGGTATATGAATAGGAAGGGTTTAGAGGGATATGGGCTAAGTGCTGGTAAATGGGACTAGATTAGGTTAGGATTTCTGAGTGACATGGAAGAGTTGGACCGAAGGGTCAGGACTATCACCTGATGAAGGAGTGTCGCTCTGAAAGCTATTGTGCTTCCAATTAAACCTGTTGGACTATAACCTTGTGTTGTGTGATTTTTTTTAACTTCGTACACCCCAGTCCAACACTGGCATCTCCAAATCAATCTTAATTCCAGACAGCTTTAGATCATTTACTGGATTTATGGGCAGATTCTTATTAAATGTTCTGTGTAAGTTTTTTAAATTTATTTTTTGGAATATGCCATTCATTGCCCATTGCTTGTTGGCATTGAGAAAGTAACGGCGAGCAACCTTCTTGAACTGTTGCAGTCCATTTGCTGGAGGTCAACCTACAATGCTCTAAGGGAGGGAGCTCTTGGATTTTGATTCAGCAGTAATCTATTTCCAAGTCAGGATGGTAAGTAGCTTGGAAGGGAATCTGCTGATGGTATCGTTCCTCTGTATCAATTGTTGCTGGTGTTTCTATTCATGCTGTTTAAACATTAAAGAAAAACACCAACTATTTGGGAGTAGGTATTTGATAATACAGTTGGGTTTGGAGTCCTCACTTTATTGTGTTACCCAAGTGTGAATTACACAAAGTACTAGATTACAATTGCATGCAAGATTGGTAATACAGTACAACCAGCTTAACTTGCAAATTGCTAAAAGATTTGAAGAAAGAAAGGCAAAAATATAACTGTCAAAACACAAGATCAAACACCTTCAAATGCAAATAATGAAAATTATAATGTTTGTACAGCTGACAGATGTTAGAAATTCAAACTTCCAGTTAATAGCTGAAAGGATGAAAAGATTTCATGATTTATGACTTTTACCATAACAAAAAACTAAAAGCGCTATTCACTAAATATTAACCTTGACAGCAGTTTACATTATGAACTACACCACAGAATCATCTCATTAAAGCACCACTTCACAAATATAGTTTGTACTGTCCATTAAATAGACATTCAATACTCCCAGAGAGGGACCGAGTGACAGCTTTCCTGGATGAGATGGAGGTACAAAAAAAAATTAAATGCAGAATTTCACCAAGGAAATTAATCATTCTTAGAAAGCCTTTAGAAAGTAGATTAATTTTCCTGTTTACACAGCGTGAGTGACATTTATTTCAAAACAGAGTGGATGTATTTAAAACAGAGATTGCTGTTTTTGTTGTCCAAAGGCATTAAGGGCACTGGGTCAAAAATCAACAGTGATCTTCACTGAACTTCAGTTCATTATCTGAAAACTATTACATGCTGAAAATTATTTTTACAATTAGTAATCTTAAATATATCAAAGCATTTCCCCACAAGTCCTTTTGATTTATCCAAAATATCTTTCCACAGAGTATTTCTCTTAACTACTGTGATATTGATCAGCTGGTAAACTGGGCAGATGGAATTTAATCCTGATAAGTAAGAAGTGATACATTTTGATAGGTCTCATAAGGCAAGGATTTACACAATGAACAGTAAGTTGTTACAGAGTACTGAGGAACAAAGGGACCTTGGTGTATAAGTGCACAGATCACTGAATATGTCAGCTCCAGGAGATAGTGCAGTGAAGAAGGCATACAGATGCTTGCCTTCACAATCAAGGCATAGAACATAGGAGCAGAGAAGTCTTGTTGCAATTTTATAGAGCATTGATTAGGTCACAGATAGAATTTTAGGTGCAGTTCTGGTCACCATGCTATCAGAAAGATGTGATTGCCCTGGAGAGAGATTTACCAGAACGTTGCCTTCGATGGAAAAATGTCAGTTATAAGGAGACGTGATAGGCTGAATTTACTTTCCCTGGATCAGAGCAGGCTTGAGGATTGGGGGTGGTGTGGGGAGGTGTTCTGATTCAACTATACAAGATTATGAAAGGCATAGATGGGGTAAACAGTGGTAATCTTTTTCTTATGTAGGCATGTTTAAGACCAGAAGTTTAAGTTTAAATCATAAGTTTAAAGTGAAAAGTAAGTGGTTTACAAGGGATGAGGACATTTCTTTTCACGGTGGTGGTAGAACTATGGAACATGCTGCCAGAAACAGGTACTCTTGCAACACTTAAGACGCATCCTGATGACCACTTAAAATAGCAGAGCATAGTAGGCTATGGGACCAAGTAAAGGTAAATGGAACTGCTATAGTTTGGTGTTTATTGGTTGGCATAGAAATTGCAGGTTGAAGGGCCTGTGTCTATGCTGTATTACTCTATAAAATGATCCCATCTTTCTAGAGACTAAAATAATCCAATATACTTAAAGGCCTTCATATGATATTGGTCAGAATTTAAATACAGCTTTTAACATGGATGCGCACAGAAACCCATACAAATATGGACAGTATTTTACGTTAATTACGCAATGTCACTTCATAGCTGTGTTTTTCACAGAAAAGCTTGGCAAAACATAAAGCTGCAACCCACTCTTTCAGCACAGTAATTGGTTTGAACAATTTCACATGCTCATTCTATTCCTCCCAGAATGCATGAAAAGGATACAAGCATCAAGCACAAGATGCACAGAAATACTTGCAGGAGTTCAATTTATTGGTGCCGTTACAATTTTTTCTTTCCCAAATTTCATAACTCATGCTCCAAGAGATCTTCCCAGATAACTCAGTGCATTTATGAACCAAATGCATTTAGGTGTGGTGCGGATAGTTGTGTCAAGGCTCACAATTTATTATTTTAAATGCAGTATTGAGGGGATCCAAGATGGCGGTGGCCCAGCAAGTTTGAGTCGATAGTGCTCTTCCCAAGACTTGGGTAAAGTGGGTCACCCACCCCCACCACACTCACCAAATCATTCATAATAGCTGTTTAATTTAATTTGTTGCTTAATATTACATTTAAACAGTCTAATAGTTAGCAAAAATGACCAAAGGGAAGGGACCCTGCAGCTCTCAGCAAGCAGAAACCCCTCCCCCACACTCTCCAGCTGCAGCAGAGGCGTCCACAGCCGCTCCGGGGGACTTACCTACAGTGACAAGCCTTGTGGAGATGATCTCCAAGCTGGACGCGAAGATCGACGCTTTTATCGAGGAGTCCCGAAGTCGATGGGATTCACTGTCGGCCGTGCTGCAGAAGCACAACCGAGACATTAAGGAGATCGAGCGCCGAGTTGGACGGGCGGAGCTAAAGGCCGCGACCTCCGAAACTACAGCACAATCGGCCATGGATCAGGTCCGGACTCTCGAACAGCGAGTCCGGACCTTAGAGAATCATATTGACGACCCGTTGAAAAAATATTCGTTTGCTGGGCCTTCCCGAACGGGAAGAGGAAGGCCAGCTTACAGCATTCCTCCAGCAGTGGCTGCCACAGCTTTTAAATCTGGAAGCTGGATCAGGCCAGGTAAAGGTAGAATGGGCCTACCGGGTCGCAATACGCAGGCCCGGCTTGAAACAGTGCCCACGCCCGGTCCTGTTCCAGCTGCAGAGCTATAGGGAGAGGCAGATACTCCTAGAAGCTTCTAGAAATCTTAGAAAAGACCCCCAAGCTATGACCTATAAAGGATCCAAGATCATGTTATTTCAGGACTTTTCCCCAGCTCTGGTCCGAAAGAGGAAGGCAATCGACGAGGTAAAGAAGCGTTTAAGGGACTTAAATATTCAATACTCCTTACGCTACCCAGCGACGCTACGCTTTAACCATGAAGGATCCGTGTATAACTTCGGATCGCCAGAAAAGGCTAAGGAATTCTTGGACTCTCTTAGATAAATTGTAAGAGATAATGGATGTTGGTTTACCTTTCCCCCCGCTTTGGTTTATATCCCCCCCCTTTTTTTTTTTCTTTTTACTTACCTTACTTTTTAATACTATCATGGGGGGTGGGGAGAGTGATTTGATTTTCTCACCCTCCTTGGGGTTGTTTTTTAAAAATTATTTTATGTATATATGTGAGTATGTATGTATATGTGTATGTATGTATATATATATAAGCCGGGGGGTTTGGTTAGTATTGGTGGGGGGAGGTGGTTACCTTATTCTATTTTACCTCTGTCTTTAGGAGCGGGGTTGTTTTTCCCTTGTTATTTTGTATTATTATATTTAATTATTATTTGTTGAGGTGGTAATTTTATAGTTATATGTTTATATATGGTATTAACATTACCAAATATATCCAGGTGTTGGTATGGGTGGGGGTAGGGTGCTCACTGTTAACTCTAGCTTTGTATTATATTTGAATTCTCCTCATTTTATTGAGGAGCGCCTGGGTCAAGGGTGGGGCTTTGGTTGGGAGAGGATATGATGGACTTTTGGAAAGAAAGTGACACCCCCTGGGAACAAGGGGGAAAATCTCCACTTAAATATGTTTTTTTTTTATTATTTAGAAATAGTTTTTTATTATACTGTTGTGAGTGTATTAGAGAGCCTTTATTTTTGTAAATTTTATATGCTCTATGCTCGGGATGTTCTGGATAGGGCTTCCTCTCCCGAGGGGTCTCGGATTTGCCCGGATGATTATAGCTGATCAGTCGGTTAAGTGATGCACCTGGAATGTCAAGGGGAGTAATTCGCCAGTCAAAAGGAAGAAAATATTATCAAATCTTAAGAAGGAAAGAGTTGATATAGCTCTCCTACAGGAGACACACCTGTCAGATAAAGACGACTTGAAATTACGACAGGGTGGATTTGATCAGGGCTTTTTTTTCTTCTTTTAGCTCAAAAAGCAGGGGAGTTGTTATTCTTGTTCGGAAGAATTTCCCTTTCAGAATCCTAAATCAGATAAAAGATGAATCTGGACGATATATTTTGATTAAAGCCCTTATAAATGGAGAGGAATATGGGATTTTAAATTTGTACTGCCCCCTGGCACACCCCTTTAAATTTATAACGGAAGCCTTTTCAAAATTGATGGCTTTTGGTGCCCGTCATACAATTATAGGGGGAGACTTTAATTGTATTATGGATCCAGAAATAGATAGGATTCCCAAGAGTACTGCAGGAGTATCTCCCAGATCTAGACAATTGGTGGATCTGAACAAAGAATTAAGATTAGTAGATGTATGGAGATGTCTTCATCCACAGGGCAGAGATTTTTCTTTCTACTCCAATCCACATAAATGTCATACCAGAATTGATATGTTTTTTGCCCCCTCGACTTTTTAAAATTCCGTATCATCCTGTAAAATAGGTAGCATAGCAATTTCCGACCACGCTGCTGTATATATGGAAACGAAGGCGAGGAACAATGGGACATCCCCTTGGCATTGGCGTATGGACCCCTTCCTAATGAAAGATAGTAAATTTGTAAAGTACTTCTCTCAAGAATTTAAAACTTTTTTAGAAATTAATTCAGATACGGCTAGCAACCCATCAATGATGTGGGAGACCATCAAAGCTTACATGCGAGGTTTGATCATCTCCTACTCAGAGACACAGAAAAAAATTGAAGGGAGAAAAACAGCGTCTGCTTGAAGCTCGCTTAAAAGCAGCTGAAACAGCATACACTGATAGACCTTCTATTATTAAATTGCAAAGGATTACGGATTTTAGGACAGCTCTAAACACTATGCTTACCCAAACGGCTAAGAGGGAAATATTATTTGCAAAACAAAGGCGACAAACCGGGTAGATACTTAGCATTTCTTGCAAAGAAAAAAAAAGGCCCCTCAGACTATTACGTCTATCAAGGAAAGTACGGGTATTTTGACTCATGATCATAAAAAGATTAATGCGATCTTTAGAGAATTTTATTCTGAGTTATATAAATCGCAGGATTGTCAAGACAGGACTAGGAGGATGCAGTCATTTTTAAAAAATTTGACCTTTTTGGGCCTAACTCCGGAACAGGTATTGGTCCTAAATACTCCTCTAACAGTCCAAGAAATACTTGATGCAATTAGGCAACTTCAGAGCGATAAGGCACCGGGCCCAGATGGTTTTCAAGCTGAATTCTATAAAGAATTCACAGAAATATTGGCTGGTCCCCTCATGGGCATGTATAACTATGCATATAGTCAGGGCTGTCTCCCGCCTTCGCTGAAAGAGGCAAATATCTCTCTTATCCTTAAAAAAAGGAAAGGATCCAGAAGATTGTACATCATACAGACCAATATCCTTGCTAAATGTAGATTTTAAAATCCTTTCTAAAACGTTAGCATTGAGAGAAGAAAGGGTACTGCCACATATTATAAAGGAGGATCAGACGGGGTTTATTAAGGGCCGTAGATCATCCAATAATATTAGAAGGGTTTTGAATATGATTCAAGCCTGTCATCAGGGAAAGATACCAGGAGTAGTAGTTTCATTAGACGCGGAAAAGGCATTTGATAGGGTTGAATGGTCATATTTGTTTTACACATTGGAAAGGTTTGGCGTTGGACAGGTGTTTACCAAATGGGTCTCAACATTGTATAGTGATCCCAAAGCAGTTGTGGTTACCAATGGATTAGGTTCGGATAGCTTCAATGTGGGTAGGGGCTGCCTTCAGGGATGTCCTCTCTCACCATTGTTATT
The DNA here is from genome assembly GCF_037043375.1 of Chiloscyllium plagiosum. NCBI lineage: Eukaryota > Metazoa > Chordata > Chondrichthyes > Orectolobiformes > Hemiscylliidae > Chiloscyllium > Chiloscyllium plagiosum. The sequence goes on from NW_028270157.1 coordinate 39,674,988, forward strand.
TACGCTAATAATTGAACCACTATTAGAAGCTATACGAGCTGATCCTAATATAACGGCCCCGAGGATTGGTACAGGTAAACATAAAATTACCCTTTATGCAGATGATGTTCTTCTATTCCTCAGTAATCCTCTGATGTCCGTACCTCGCCTAATCCAAGTTATTAATACATTTAGCGCATTCTCAGGCTATAAAATTAATTTTTCAAAATCGGAGGCTATGCCAATGGGTGGCCTTGCTATGATACCCCACTTAGTGGACGGATCCCTTTTTCCCTTTCGTTGGTCCCTGGAGGGCTTCTTATATTTAGGCATTTTTATTAGCCCAGTATTTGGTCAGTTGTATAAGGCTAATTTTGTGCATTTACTGAAAAGGATAAGGCAGGACCTCCAGCGATGGGGAGACCTTCCAATTTCCTGGTTGGGTAGAATAGCACTAATTAAAATGAATGTCCTGCCCCGTCTCCTATATCCTATGAGAATGCTTCTGGTGATGCTGCCGAGGCTGGCTCTATGTAAATTATATGGCTGGCTGGGTTCCTTTATCTGGAATCATAGACGGCCCCTCATTAAGCTGAAGAAGCTACAGCTTCCACAGGCAAGGGGAGGATTGGACTTCCCAGATTTTAGGAAATATCAGTTAGGTTCCCTATTAAGTTACATAGCTGATTGATTGTGGATCAGACAAGACCCAATCTGGTTGGACATCAAGGCTTCTCAAGTAAAATACCCACTTATTAACCTTTTATTTTCAGACAAGAGGAAAATCATTACAGATCACTGCAAAAGCCCTATAATACTAAACACAATTAAGGCTTGGAATATAATGCGGCAAAATGAGGGTAATTCACAAAAAAATCCCCCTATGCACTGATAGTGGGAGCATGGAGATTCCAATTGGGGTTTACAGATGCCACTTTTAAACTCTGGAGATCCAGGGGTATCTCATGTCTAGGGGACCTATTTAAAGATGGGGTCCTGATGTCTTTTGAACAGCTGCATCAAAAATTCGGATGACCTAATGGAGACCTCTTTCGATACTTCCAAATTCGAGACGATATACAGAAGACGACTACGTTATGAGATAGTCTTTAAAAATCAGATAGAGAATGTAGTGTCCTACGACCAGTGGGGGTATCTTCCGTCAGTAATATTTATCATTTACTACATGATGAAGTATCGGGAGATATGGATAATCTGCTTAAAACATGGGATCAGGATTTGGGACTAGAAATCTCTATAGAAACATGGAATGACATTTGGGAAAACGCTAGAAGAATTACTATCTGTAACAGAATCCAGGCTATCCAGCTGAAGACAGCACCGGTTCGATTGGCAAAATTTAAGGCAGGAGCATCTCCAACGTGTCCCAAATGTAAAATAGAGGTGGACACTCTTGTACATTGCCTATGGACCTGTCATAAGATCCGTAGATATTGGATTAAAGTAGCAAGTACCCTGACAGAAATTTTAGGAACGGAAATTAAAGTGGACCCTGTATCTCTCCTTTTGGGCTTTTCGAACTTTCCCTCCCTGGACATGTACGGGAAGAGACTATTTTCTATTCTCTCTTTCTGTGCAAGGAAAAATATTTTGGTGAACTGGGTGGCTGAGGGCCCCCCTGGACTTTCAAATTGGCACAGATTAATTATGGAATGTATTCCCCTTGACTTCCTTACAAATATGGTGCACCGAAAGACCGAATTATTTTATAAAATATGGCAGCCCTTCTTGAATTACATAAATACAGATATTTCGGCTATCCTAACAAGGGCTTTTATTTAATTGAGATTACAAACCTGACTGGTCCGGGGCCCCTTAGGAGTAGAATCCCACACGAATACGGGTTTTACTACATTTGATGTTAACACATTCCGAGCATGTAAGAGACTTAAATATACACTCTGGTTAGTTGTAGGTTAGATTAGTAGATAGTTGAGTTTTGTTTTTTTTCCTTTATCGGTATTTTTTCTTTTGTTAAATTTTGGCTATTGTATATTTGATTCAATTGTATATCAATGTTTGTATTTGAGAGTTTTGTTTATTTTTGTAAACTTGTAAAAATGTTAAATCTCTAATAAAAATATCTATAAAAAAAAACACTATTAAATCAACTATAGAGTAATTGTGGGCGGCACGGTGGCACAGTGGTTAGCACTGCTGCCTCACCCGGGTTCAATTCCCGCCTCAGGCGACTGACTGTGTGGAGTTTGCACATTCTCCCCGTGTCTGCGTGGGTTTCCTCCGGGTGCTTCGGTTTCCTCCCACAGTCCAAAGATGTGCAGGTCAGGTGAATTGACCATGCTAAATTGCCCGTAGTGTTAGGTAAGGGGTAAATGTAGGGGTATGGGTGGGTTGCGCTTCGGCGGGTCGGTGTGGACATGTTGGGCCGAAGGGCCTGTTTCCACACTGTAATGTAATCTAAATCTAATCTAATCTAATCTAATTAATATTTTTGATCACTGCAATAAGCAGAAACGCACACATAATTCAAACTATATACTGTAAAACAAGTAATATAGCCATATTTCATCATGTACTGTCCCAACAGAAAGAAATTTATAAAGTTTCTGCAGATTTCCTCGAATGAAATTGAGCATGAGCCACAAAGAAAAACTTGAAATGAGAAACAATTCTTTATGGATTTAGGTTTGGCACGTGTTCTATTTTCTATAATTTGATTATTTTTACTTTATATATTATTTAATGTATTCCAAACCAATCTCTACAGTTGAGGCTACTAATATTGAATGTTACAATGTATGGAATATCACTAAGAAATCCATTCTCTTGTGGAATACCATGTGGGCTGGATTCTCACGTTACTGGGTGATGAAAAAAGTGTAAAGTTCCACTCACTACAGCATGTTGCTATTTTGTCAACTAGGCAATCAACCCATGGATTATGACTGTACCAATTCTTATTGAACAGCTTACTACAATAACTAATGTCTAAATAATGCAATTATTTAACAGTACTCATGCTCAGTAACATCAGACAGGTGCAGCTTCTGTAACAATACGTTTCAACTCATCTGCAAGCTAGTTGGAAAGAGATTGCATTGACCATGGAAAATCAAATATGTCACAGTTCTCATAAATGTTTCATAAAAATCAAGTGCAATTAGAACTGATTGACATCTCCATTAACTATTGATATTAGATCTGAAAGGTAACAGAAGCTAACCATTTCACCGAAAGGCTTTCCTGTGTGTTCAGAATACAACACACAAAACATGAAAATATCAGATGACTTGGTCTCCCCATTCAAGTAACATTATAGTCAGAAGAATGAAGGGTTTGTCTACCATCAATAAACAAGTCATCTCCTAATCTTTCACCATTAGTACATTGCTGCCATTGAAAATTTCCACCTGCCACTGGGTCAATGGCTTTTCTTATCAGTAATAAAAGATCACAGTGCTCATGCACTTATAGCAACAGACCTTGAAAATGTAGTGACAGTGAATTTAGAAGCACATTAAAAAAGGCAAAACAAAAACTTGCCTATATTCCAAATATTTGGTAAGCCTGGAGGTTTTGGTACTTAGCAACTAGCTCTTTAAACAGAAATTTATTACAATTCAGATGCAGACTAACATTCTTTAAGTAATTTCTCTAGGATTTAGGGAAGACTGTTGCAGTGGTTGCATCACTGGAATAGTAATTCACAGGTCAAGGCTCATGATCTGGGTCACAGGTTTGAATCACACTACTGTAGCTGGTGAAATTTGACTGAAGGAAAAAATTTGGAATAAAAAGCTGGTTGAATGACAATTATATAACCAATGTTGTTAAAATTCATTTACAGAAGGAAATATGTCATCTTTCTCTGGTTCGGCCGTGTCTTTAGACCCACAGCAATGTGATTGACTCTTAACTGTTCCTGAAATGGCCTAACAAGTTATTCAGTTCAAGGACAATTAAAATGGTCAACAAATGCCTGCTTGGGGGATATGACGGTATTGTCATTAGACTCTAATCTAGTTTACATTCTGGGGATCTGAGTTCGAATCACATCATTGCAGCTGGTGGAATTTGAATTAACAAAAATCTGGAATTAAAAGTCTAATGATAATCACAAATCCATTATCGATTGTCATAAAACCCATCTGGTTCACTAATGTTCTTTAGGAAAAGAAAACTACTGTCCTTATCTGGTCTGAAATGACTCTATGTGATGCTAGACACACAACAATGTGGTTGACTCTCAAATACCCTCTGAAGTGGCCTTACAAGTCACTGAGTTGTATAAATTGCTAAAAATCCTTCAAAAAGAAATGAAATTGGATAGATCATCGACCATTGACTAAAACACAGGAAATGACAGCTGCAAAGTTGCTGTCGACCCCACAAAGTCCTCCTTTATTACATATGGGGATGAGTGCTAAAATTGAGAGAGCTATGATACAGTAGTCTAGCAATAGTCTTAAAGTCATACTCACAGAAATCAAAACTTATACACAATTTCCTGGAAAAATCATAATCTCAGAATCTGTCTTGATAAGACACATTAATGGTGGCACAGTGGTATACAATTGAGAGGGATGCCCTGAGCATCCTCAACATTAACTCTAGACCCAACAGCCTTGGATATACCTGCACCCACACAGGCACCGCCGTTGACATTACATCGGCCTTCTTGAGAGTGAACCCACAGAAAGTGACTGGCCCAGACAGAGTCCCTGGCTGTGCACCCAGATCCTGTGCGAACCTTGGTGGGTGTATATGCATACATCTTTAACTTCGCCTTACTATGATCTAAAGGCCCCTCCTCCTTCAAGACGACCACCATTATCCTAGTCCAAAGAAAAATCAAGCAGTGTGCCTCAATGACTATTGCTCGGTGGCTCTGACCTCCATAATTATGAAGTGCTTTGAGAGGTTAGTCATCAACTCCAACCTATCAAACTGTCTGGATCCTTTGCAATTTGCCTCGTGGCGCAACATCTCCACAGCAGATGCCACCTCCCTGGCCGTACACTCATCCCTGGTGGAGCCGGTTGACAGCATTAGGTTCCAGGGAGTGATGATCACAAACAATCTGTCCTGGTCCACCCATCGATGCAACAGTCAAGAAAATACAACAACATCTCTACTTCCTCTGGAGAGGAAGGAAAGTTGGCATGTCCATAAGGACTCTTACTAATTTTTAGAGATGCACCATAGAAAGAATCCTGAGTGCATCACAACATGGTATAGCAACTGCTCTTCCCAAGAGCACATGAAATTACAGAGTCAGGAACACAGCCTAGTTTCTCATGCAAAACAGCCTTCTTTCCACTTTCTCCATCTGTACTTCTCACTGCCTCAGGAAAGCAACCAACATAATCAAAGACCTTACCAACCCCAGTTATACTCTCCCTCACCCTCTTCTGTCTGGCAGAGGATATAAAAGTTTGAACACATACGAGTAGATTCAAGAACACCTTCCTCCCTGCTGTTATCAGACTTTTGAAAGATCTCTGATCTTTCTCCCTGCGCAACCTGTTCTGCTACCCTGATGCACTTTGTACGGTACAATCTGACAGTATAGCATGCAAAGTACACTTTCCACTATATCTCAATACATGTGACAACAATAAAATCAATCAAGTCTCATGGCATCAGGTCAAACACGGCCAAAGAAACTCTGAGTAACCAGTGCACTGATCTGTGCCCCATCTTTACATTGAGATTATGTTATATGGTGTAGTGTAGTACTATTGCTTCCTAAATTGGATTGACTTTGAAAAGATCTAACAACTTAACACTGGGAAAAACTGGTGTGGGCCATGAGCAGCAGTACAATTATACTCAAACACAATTTGGCTTGGTTTAATTTGTCCCAAACATTGCAATTAGTACCCTTGTAGACTACGAATCCTATTAAGCAGCACTTGCTTAACAATAACCTACTCACTTCAGATTCACGCTGAGTTCAGCTTATACCAGGGCCACTTAGCTCTTGACCTCATTACAGCCTTGGTTCAAACATGGACAAAAGAGCCACATTCCAGAGAGGAGGTGAAAATGACTAACCTTGACATCAAATGCTGGATTTGATTAAGCGCAGCATCAAGTAGTCCTTGCAAACTTGGAGTCAATGGGAATCAGGAGAAAATTCTCCTCTGATTGGAAGATGGTTATGATTACTGGAACTCAGTCATCTCAACTTCAGGAAATCTCATTAGGAGTTTCTCAAAGTTAAAAATCACAATACCAGGTTATTGTCCAACAGATTTAATTGGAAACACCAGCTTTCGGAGTGCTGCTCCTTCATCAGGTGGTTCCTTCATCACAACCACCTGATGAAGGAGCAGCACTACGAAAGCTAGTGCTTCCAATTAAACCTGTTGGACTATAACCTGGTGTTGTGTGACTTTTAACTTTGTACACCCCAATCCAACACCAGCAACTCCAAATCAGGAGTTTCTCAAGGCCATGTCCTAGGCTGAAACATCTTAAGCTGCTTCATCAATTACCTTCCTAGGAGAAGTGGGAATGTTCACTGAAGATTGCACAATGTTCAGCACCATTCGTGACATCTCAGGTGCTGAACAGTGCACATCCAAATGTAGCAAAACCTGGACAATATCTAGGTTTAGGCTGAAAAGTGGCAAATAATGTTTTCACTGCACAAGTGCCCGGTAATGACTTCCCCATTAAGACATATCCTAACTGTGTTCTCTTGACATTCAATGGCATTAACAGCACTTAATTCCCAGGATGTTGATCATGGCCACCGTTATCCAGAAAATGAACTGGACTAGCCTTACAGATTCGGATATAGGCTTGCTCGCTGAGCTGGAAGGTTCATTTTTAGACGTTTCATCACCATACTAGGTAACATCTTCAGTGAGCCTCTGAATGAAGCCTCTGGGCTTCACTCAGAGGCTCACTGAAGATGTTACCTAGTATGGTGACAAAACTACTAAAAACAAACGTACATCCAGAATCTCAACTTGAGCTACAAATCTTCTCAAAACACACTAGCCGTACAGATACTATGGCGACAAGAACAGCCCAGAGATTAGGAATACTGTAATGAGTAACTCAACTCCTGACTCCCCAAAGGTGTCCACCATCTACAAGACACAAGTCAGGAGTGTGATAGAAAACTCCTCACTTGCCTGGATGAGTGCAACTCCAACAACACTCAAGAAGCTTGACGCAATCAAAAACAAAGCAGCCCACTTGACTAGCACCACACATTCAATCCCTCTGTTACTGATGCTCAATGGCAGCATTGCATATCATCTACTCAATGTAAAACAGAAATTCACCAAGGTTCCTTAGATAGTCCCTTCCAAACCACAAACACTTCTATCTGGAAGGTCAATGGCATCAGATACATGGGAACACACCACCTGCAAGTTCCCTCATTGCCCTAATTTGGAAATCTATCATCATTCCTTTAGCGCTGGGTCAAAATCCTGGAACTCCCTCCTTAACAGAATTGCGTATCTTGAAAGCAATGGACTACAGGAGTTCAAGAAAGCAGCTCACCGCCACTTTATTTATCTTCACTTTTGGGACATGGACATTGCTGGCTTGCCAGCATTAATTGCCCATCCCCAGATGCCCTTGAGAAGATGGTGAGCTGCCTTCTTCCAGAAATTTGACCCAGCGACACTGAAAGATTGGCACTATATTTCCAAGTCAGAATGGTGCGGGACTTGGAGGGGAGCTTGCAGGTGATGGTGCTCCCATGTATCTGCTGCCCTTGTCCTTCTCGATGGAATTGATCATGGGTTTGGAAGGTGCTGTCTTTCTTTGGTGAATTTCTGCAGTACATCTTGTAGATAGTATCAGCACTGTGTACTGAGCATCAGTGGTGGAGGGAGTGGATTCTTATGTATGTGATACCAACAAAGTGGGCTGCTTTTCCTGGATGGTGTCAACCTTCCTTGTTGTTGCTGGAGCTGCATCCATCCCGGAAAATGGGGAGCATTCCATCACAATCCTGCCTCGCATATAGTAAACAGGTTTTGGGAGTCATAAGATGAGTTTCATGCGGCAGTATTCCTAGCCTCTGACCTGCTCTTGTAACCACTGCATTTATATTGCACGTCCAGTTGAGCTTCCTGTCAAAGATAATTCCAAGTAAATTGACAGGGGAAAGTCAGTGATGGTCGCACCATGGAATGTCAGAGGCAGTAGTTAGATTGTCTCTTACTGGAGATGGTTATTGCCTGGTATTTGTGCAGCATCAATGTTACTTGCCACTTGTCAGCTTGAGCCTGCATAATGTCCTTTTCAAGGGCAACCGAGAATGGGCAATAAATGATAGCCTTCCCAACAATGCCACATCCCATGAATGATTAAAAAGTTGCCAGCCTTGTCAGTGACAGCCACAACTCCGTGCAAACAAGATCAAGATAAACGGTAACAAAAGAGAAGTAGTACAGCAAAGCAACGTTTTGCACTAAACAAAAGGGTTTTTTCAATTTCATTTTGGAAAACTGTAAAAGAAAAATTTGGTATGTCAAAAGGTGGTCAGTTCCCCAAATTCAGTTAACTTACCCATGACTCATGGTATAAAACAGTGAGCAAATACATGGCATAATCGTAATTCTGCCGCCGCAGTGGACATCTGAAAGAAAGGTAGTTCATAATTGTAACTGATACGTAATATTAAAATTACTTTTAAAAAGTTATGCTACTCTTTTCAATGACTATTTTTAGGTATAAGAAAGGAACTTAATTTCGTGAAGCATATTAAGTTTTTAGTATATATTAAGCATATAGTTCTTCTGTAAATCACTCCAAGTAGCAAAGCTCATGAAGTAAAGGCAGGCCCTTTGGTTAAAATGTAATAGTTTAAAACTGAAGCTAATCTCTCCACATATTCAAGCTTCAATTTTCCATCCTTATTTCTGTGGCTTTACCGTTCACTTTTGTTTTTCCTTGGTTTCCATGTTCTTCACATTCAAATTACTCCTTTCCCTGTTCAATTTATTAATTCTGTATGTAGGAACATAATCTGTACATACCTACAGGTATTTTTATTTTTCACAGCACTTGTAAAATGCTCCAAGGTGTCTCAATGAACAGAAATGAACAACAAGCATTGAGAAGAAAGATGAGAGGGGAGAATAGGCTTGGTTGATGCAACAGATTGAAAAAATGTTTGCTGGCAGTGTTTAACAGGACAATATCTATATGCTGAATTCAACAGCTGGACAATATCTATATGCTGAATTCAACAGCTGAAGATATTTAAAAAAAAACAAGAGTTTTGTTGAAAATCTTTAGTTTAGCACAACTCCAATTTCCATCCTTCCCTGTCCAGAAGTCAATACCCCATTGGGATACAGCTTAGCTCTTCTTACTTTTAAAACAACTTGCTCAGACATATCATGACATGCCTCTGGAGCAAGTGAAACTTGAACCCCAGCCCTTCAGGTTCAGAAATAGGGACATTACCACTGGGCCACAAGGGCACTTAAATATTTTGAATCAACCTTTCACATCGGTTACAGCACACCTATGGGGTAGGTGAGACTCGAACCCAGGTTTTTTGATCCAGAGGTAGGGATGCTACCACTGCACCACAAGACTTTCAAGAAATCAGTTCTTTTTTTCTCCAGCTATAGCAACCCATTCAGATGTACATGACAGACGTCTGAAGAAGATGGGACTTGAATCATGCCTTGAGGCTCAGAGGTAGGGACACTACCATTGCACCACAGGACCTTCCTATATCTTTCTAACCAATCTATTTAGACATGTTATTACATATATCTGGAGCAGATGGGACTTGAACCTAGGCCTCCTGGTTCATAAGTCGGGATACTCCCCCAACAGAGCAATAAGCCCCACCCTGTTCCCAAATATTTTCTCAGCAACCTGTTCAGAGTGGTTATTACATATATTTGGAACAGGTCATATTTGAACCCAGGCCTCAGTGGTAGTGGCCCAGAGGAATGTTGTAGCAGCTCTACCTCTGGGTCAGGAGGACCAGGTTCAAGTCCCAGCTACTCCAGAGTGTTTCATAACATCTCTGATCAAGTTGATTAGAAAATAGCTTCTAGTTGACTATTACAGGGACCTGCATTTGTAACAATGACAGGTAGGAGTAAGCACTGTAGAGCAAAATCGAGCCTATGAGAGATTAGTCAAAACACTTGAAAAGGGACAGAGTTTGGGAGCTTTAACTTTTGCAAAGGGTGGTTAAAACATGAAAACTAGGGCAGATTTGTAAATGAAGATTTCAAATTCACTATTTTGAGAGACAGGAACAAGTGGCAAAAATAGAAGTCATAGGTTAGCAAGTTGATATGCAACACCGAGCAGAATTTGACAAATTACACTTTATGCTGTGTGCAGATCAAGAAACCAGTTAGAAAGGCTCCAGAGAAGCTGAACTCTGGCGCAACAAAAAGTCACATGAAGTGTTTCAGTAATGGTGGATGCTACAGAGGTGGAAGCAAGCAGTTTTGACAACAGAAAAGAAATGGAATGGCTGGAGCAACCAGGACACTAAAAGTGCAGCCTGAAAATGCAATCAAAGAGAGTTTGGAGTCAGGGCCAGGAGTGAAGAGTTTTTGGTCAGAGTCAAATGGTACGATTTAAATCTTCCTAACATTGAACCAAACAGGACTATGCTTCATTACATTCAAACAATTAGTCACAGAACTGAGGATGGAAGGACAGAAGTATAGTTAAGATAGTATTATATCATGAAATGATACTCAAAGTAAATAAAGAAAATTAGGAAGCCAAGAATGCTCCACGGTGGTACGTGGCTGAAATGACAAAAGGAGGACCAAGGATGAACCACACAGAGGCAAGGAAAAAAGATGGATAGAGATAGCAATACTGTTAAATATTAGAGGTCAATGAGGTCAGAGCAGAAAATAATTTTCTTCTTTTTCCCAACCATTATGCAGAGCTAAACCGGTTAAAAACCCAGAGGCACACAGTATGAGAAAAGGTACAAAAAATGCCAGTCACATACATTATCAATTGTTTTGTAACAATGTTGTATCACACAACTACATTACTAAGGAGGATAAAACCGCAGAATGTTGCCTCTGGATACTTAGATTTATTGTTTTGTAATGATGATATTGCCCCAGTGACTTTGTATGCTTAACTGCATTTATAACTGACATTGGTTTCGTGTTACTGTACCTGTCTGTCGTAATGGTAAGTATATCTGTGTCTTTGTTGTATCGATTTCCAACAAGTTTAATGAATTTCTTCTTGGCATGATCATCCAAATTTAGACTCGAAAGTCTAACCTTCAAAATACAAAGACGAAAGGCTTACTTGAGTTTAGTCAAAATATTTTATCAGATTTATACAGGTGGGCCATTTATTTCTAAAATAATTAGCTAATCTTTCTCAAAATGACACTGGCTCACAATGTATCATAATAAACTTAAAGAACTGCAATCATCCTAAGGTTACTGAGCCTCAACTCAATTTTACTGGTATACTTTAGGGTAGTCATCATAGCATATATCACTTGCAATAAAATGTGTTTTATTTTCTATGACTGGTTTTGGAAAGAAGAGTACTTAAAAATGCAAATTTAAATTAAAAAGAAAAAAGGGAACAGGATATAAAAGGTTTCATCTTTCTATGAAGGACAAATTTAATAAAATGCCAGATTTCAACTGCTCGACATTTCAATTTATGAATTGACCATTTTCAGAGGCCTGATCTACCAACATTGAAAACAAAATACAGCAGTCTAGTTCCAATAATAAACATTACAGTTCATAAAAGTCACCAGCGGGTCAGAATTGCTTTCTTTCTTCTTATAAAGAACAACATGTATAATAGCTCGACTCAAAAGAACAAGGGTGGGCGAGGAATGTGCAAAGGGCAAGGGGCAAAGAAAGCATGGAGGAAAGCACACTTCACAAGGCACTAGTGGAGGAGTAAACAAATAGTTTTGCTGGGCAAAGGATGGACTTTCTGTGAATTCATTAAGAGCGATTAAAATATATACTCAACAAAAACAAAGAATTTTAACTCAGTAGGCTACTGATTGAAATCTGCTCCCTCAGATTAATGCCCTCAACCCCAGTTTCAACAGGAGGCTCTCAATTTTAATCATTAAGCCTGATTTTATTTTAACTGGTGTACACCTTGCCCCCTCAAATGCGAAAGGATAGATATTAGCAGTTGTATGTTGAACAGAGAACTTTATCAGGAAAAAAGCTTTTGAGAGGTTGCTTCGCCCTGTGAAATGAAAGGAGATCTTGTGTGACTCTTGACTGCATGAAGAAAAATGCCGCATTATCTTTTAGTCTCCTGCACTGTTGCCAATAACTGCAGGTCCAACAGCTTTACTTCATCAGGCCTATGTCACAATGCAATATGGTGCTTTAACAAGCATTAGCTCTGAAATAGAAATTGCTCGGAAACCTTAGCAGGTCTGGTAACATCCGTGGAGAAAAAGCAGACTTAATGTTTGAGTCCAGTGACCCCTCTTCAAAACTTAGCTTTCTCTCCACATACACTGCCAGGGCTCCTGAGTTTTCCCAGCAATTTCTGTTATTGTTTCTGGTTTACAGCACCCTATTCTTTGTTTTTTTTATTAGCCTTAGCTGCATGCCTCAGTTGCCTACACATTAAGATTACAGGTAATAGAAAAGAAGCAAATTTTGAATGGATAATTAACTTGCTCAGTTTCAACTGTTTCCTGAGAGGAGTTAGGTTAAGACTGATCCTCCCAAGTCAGTTGCAAATAATTAAAACATACTTCTCTAATATACTCAAACAACTCATGTCATTGTTCAAATGTAAGCTGCAGTGCGAATAATCCTTTGGCTATACGCGGATTTACATTTGTTCATTATTTTTTGCTCAATATCTTCCATCCAATCTAATTTAAACTGAAACAAATTTCCTAACTGAGACTGTAATCTTTATTTCCAGATTCCTCAGCCTTAGAAATAAACTTCAGGTATGTACCCTTAAGAATATTACACATTTCAATGAAATTATATTTCATGCTTCTAAACACCAGATAAGTTAGGTCTTGTCTATTTAATCCCAACTCACTGGACAACTCAATTCAGGGATCAGTCTTATAAGCAGTCTAAGACATGCATATACCTCCTGAAGAAAATACTCCAAAATTGTACAATACTCATCATTAACACAGTGGTCTACAAGTGTCCTAATTATGTTAAAGTTATCCTAAAAATTGTGTTTCTGACAATCTGGTTGAACTCTGGGGAAAAAAGTAATGAATTACTTCAAAAACAAGGGTGCTGCAACATTGCACTGGGAGAAACATAACATTTTTAGTTAGTTACAATTGATGGTTTAGAGCTATGAAATCAAATCTTTCCAGGTTTGAGTCGAGGGATATAATCAATATGTATATTACGAACGATGATTTGAAGAAAAAGTAAAAAGAAACGTTGTACAATGCCTAGTTGTGAGGTTCACACAGACTCATCAGCTGCTGAATTGCAGTAAATCCTTAACGATTTACATTTTAAAATCATTTGGTTATTTCACACTATACTGTTGGTTTGTGCCCCATATTCCTCTCGTGTTGTATCTTGAAATATAGCTGCACTTAGTTTATACATGCAATGTTTACATTGCCCTTCCCCAGTCTCGTTATCATGCGGCTGGGAAAATTAGTTGTAGTTTCCTAACCAGCAACTATCTTCCCTCCCTATCCAGATCTCTGTTTGGTTTGAATAAAAGTTGGGATAGCTATGATCACTTTGTGTGAGCATGCCCGTACTGACACTTGAATCACATTATTCCCTCGAACCAAATCCAGCAATGACTCCTCCTTTCTAGATAATTTCTATATTTGTAGGAATAGTTAGAGTGGGAGCACAAGCAAGTGACAGCGAGAAGGCAAAAATGAGAGAAAAGGAAAATAAAAGCAAGAGAAAAAGAGAGGGCAAAGAAGGGAGAGAGAGAGAGAGAGAGAGAGAGAGACAGACAGACAGAGAAAATAGAGAGAAATGAAAGAGAAAAGATAGCGAAAGAAAATGACAGCAATCATTGCAGCTACTTTTCTATTAACTCAGTTTCAGCACCAGGAATATATCTCCAGCTTGGTCGCTTGAGTAGGAAAATTACACGGAAAGGTTGATATCATCAGCTGATAGTAGTATAATGGAACTGTAGTCCAGAAAGCATCCATTTTACTGGTGAAGCAGCTAAATTCATAAGCTATATATTACTTCTGCACAGGAGCTCCCTAAAGTTCACAGCAAATTTAATTGCTACATCTCCATGTTGCTCGGGAGTATATTTTTGACTGTTAACATTTCTCACCAAGAATGGGCTTTTAACATTACCTTGGTTAGATTACATTAAATAATTTTACATATTGTGATCTTTTGCCATTTATTCATCACTTACTGTCATGGTAACCACTCTAGCATTGGAATTGCGTACAGAGGGTCCTGCTGCAACATAGTCTGTTGTCTTAATTTCAATTGGGAAATGATGCTTACACTTTTCATCACTGACAAGCATTGCTGGCCACTCAGTGCAGAACTCTACATCAGGAAAATGATTAGAAAAGTAAAACATTTAGTCCACTTCGCAGTAATAAGGAATCATCATTGTAATCTTAATTCTTTAGATAGAGTTATGCCTCAAGGTTTGGACGATACTGAGAATCTTGGTATTATAATATCGTAAATCAGTTGAAATAAAATCACTGCCTGGTCTATTGTATTTTTTGCATTAATACTGAAATTACAAAACTAATACACAGGTATCCAAGAACGTTTTTCAAGTATTTGCATGACCAACCATTACAATTAACTTCACAGCAAGTCAGACCAAATACAAGTTTGATACAGTCCAAACTGTTAGGATGCCTATAAAGGTTTTAAGTAAAACAAATATAGATAACTTATCTCAATCATGATTGGAAGTCTCATCTGTTTAATAGAAAATTGAAAAAAAAAGTGATTTATATTAAGATATGATGTTGAAAGCTTTACTTGGCATTGGAAGAAGCTGTACATAATAGGGAATGCTCAATGTTGACAATGTGCATTAAATATTCTTCTCTCAGTCAAAAATGTCTCCTGAAAAGCACAGATTTTTCAAAAGCACTTTACTTTATCTTATTTTAAAGAAGATTTCACTATTTCCAAACACAAAAGCATGATTATACAATATCCACCATGCAAGATCCAAATTAAATATTCAAGCTTTGTTTGCATATCATACCTACATTACCAACATTACTTATACCAAACAGAAAACAAAGACTGTCAATCATTTGCATTGCATTAAAAGTATTTCAATTCAATTCTAGTTGACCTTGCATATTGTCAAGAACTCAAGATGTGAACAATATTGAAAAGCTATATTTATATTCTCAGAGAATGTTATCAATTTCCAGCAATACAGTATCATGCTACTATGACTTGCAACCAAATAATGGAATAAACTGTAGATTTTACATTATACCAAAATACTTGCTTAAAACAATAAAAGACATAGATTGCAGTGGAAAAACTAAAGGCACAGAAACACTAACGAACCAAGAGAGTTGCAAAAATGAGCAAGTGAATGAAATAAGTATCACTAAGGACGGAGAACTCAAAAACTTCAACTGGATTGGAGCTGATGAGCTAATCCCAGATTGTTCAGTTATACAGCATATAAACAGACCCTTCAGCCCATCATGTCTATGTCAACTAGCAAATACCAAATGACACTAATCCCATTTACCTGCACTTGATCCGTCGCCTACTATGCGCTAGCATTTTAAACGTTCATTCAGAAACTCCTTAAATATTACAAGAGTACATAGCTCACCATTATCTCGGACAGCGCACTACATATTTCTACCACCCTCTGGGTGAAAAAAACTTTGCCTAGATATCCTCTTAACCACTTTCTCCTCACCAAACATTTTATGCCATCTGGTCTTAGACACACCTGCCACAGAGAAATGAATCTCACGATCTACTATGTTTATAACCTGCATAATTTTGTATACCTCAATCAGATTCCTGAGTTCCAAGGAAAACATCGAGCTTATCCAGTCTCCTCATGACTTAGACATTTCATCCCACGCAACATCCTGGTGAATTCCCTTTGCACCCTCTCCAGTGCAATCACGTCCTTCTGATAGTTTGGCTACCAGAACTAAACAGTTTTCCATCTGAAGCCCAACAAACGTTTTATAAAGCTGGAATAAGACTTCTTGCTCCTATATTCTATGCCTGCATATTGAAGGCAAACATCCTGTGTGCCTTCTTCACCAATCTCTCTACTTGTGCTGACACCTTCAGTGATCTATACCAAGATCCCTTTGTTCCTCAGTACTCCTGAATGACCTACCATTCATGTGCATGTCCTTTATTCGACCTTCCAAAATACATCACTTCTCACTTATCAGGAATAAATTCCATCTTACATCACTCTGCCCAATTTATTAGCTGATCAATGAGAAGGCCTTATGCCCGAAATGTTGATTCTCCTGCTTCTTTGATGCTGCCTGACCAGCTGCGTTTTTCCAGCAACACATTTTTCAGCTCTGATCTCCAGCATCTGCAGTCCTCACTTTCTCCTAATATCAGACTGTAGCCTGAGACCTTCCTTCTTACTTTCAACACCATCAATTTTATGGTTATATGCAAACTTACTAATTATACCTTTCAATTCATATTCAAGTTATTAATGCACATAATGAACAGCAAGGGTCCCAGCATTGATCATTGTGGTACACACTGGTCACAGACCTCAATCAAGAAAACAGCCTTTCAACATCACACGCTGTCTCCTATTCACCAGTCAATTTTGGATCCAGTTTTCCCATGGTCTCTTGCCTTTTGGACCAGCCTTCCACTTGGGACTTTGTTAAAAGCCTTATTGAAGTTCACGTAAACCATCAATTGAACTACTCTCAAAATATTTAATCACCTTTTCAAAAACTAGTTAGACAGAATTTCTCCCTATCAAATCTGTGCTGACTATCCTCGATCAATCCCTGCCTTTCTTGTTGAAGGAGGTGGCTAAAAATTAGATGATACTGATAATTATCTTACAAAATTCTATAACTTCTGGAAAAGTTTCTGTAAACTGAAAAGTAACAAATGTAACCCTAGTGTTTAATGAGGGAGAGAGGGAGTAAGAAACATTGAGAACTATAGACTTGTTAGTTTGGTAGCAGTAGCAAGGATAATGTTAAAACTTATAAAGGATGCAGTAACTAGATATTTGGAAAACAGTGATGTGATTGGCAGAGTCAATTTGGTTTTATGAAAGGGAAATTGTGTTTGCCAAACCTGTATGAGCTTTTTGAGGATGTTACTTGTAGCATAGATAAATGAGAGCTGCAGAATGTGACTACCTGGATATTCAGAATACTTCTGGTAAAGATTCCACATAAGAGTGTGGTAAACAAAATTATAACACTGGAGACTGGGGTAATAAACTGGTTTGGACAAAAAACAGGAAGTAGGAATGATTGGGTCATTCTCAGAATGGCTGATTGTTATAAGTGGGATCAAACAAAAATCAGTGCTGGAGCCACTGGCATTAAAAATTTATATAAATATTTTGGATTCAGGGATCAAATGTAATATTTCCAAATTCGCTGATAACACAAAACTCGATGGGAATATAAGTTGAGAGGATGATACAAGGGCACTAAGACAGGCACAACATGGTATACAGAATAGTTTGTGCATATGATTAGGGGCATGAGTGTGTTAAATAAATTCTAAGAAGAGCACCAGCAATAAACAAATTAACATCAAATTTAATCACAGTGAACACTAGCAAACTGACACAGCTGTATGCACAGCAGCATTTAAAGAAAACCACTAAACAGAGGAAAGCAAATGGTTAAACAGCCATTAGTGAACCAAAAAAGTGCTTTTTGTTTTGTTACATTAAGAGTTTCCAATAATCAATGCAACAAACCTCAAGATTTCATTTTAAAACTTATATAGTAGATAAAACCGAAAGCAACATCAACTAAACATTATTTAGGAGGCAACAAATACACTGAACAATGGACAAGGTATCTTCCTTTAACTTCTTTGCATTTGCCAATACTGAGGAGCAGACTCTCGGGAGACATTTGTGCATATGCTTGTGACTGAGATTTATTGAAAAGTACCCATATGCATGTCTACCTCACTGGGATGACTAACAACATCAAGGAGGCTGATAGAAATGGGATGCGAGAAGGGAATGGACCCGGTGCAAGAAACAAATCAGGTTGGGTCCATTCACTCAACGACCCCCACAGACCCATTCACCCCAATCCCTGCCCATTCCCCTCCCTCTGCCTCTAGCATTCCATCCACTCTCTCCCTCTGATCCATTCAAATCCTGTTTCAATCCTGCACCTGTTTTGTAAACAAGCAGAGCGTGGATGCTTGCATATGACAGAAAGACATGCAGAATCTAGAACTGTGCACATTGCATATACATGCTCAAACCGCAATGCAATCACTTTAAAGTCCCAGTGTCACCAAATGGATACACTCACACCACATTTATGCATTAGAACTGCATTCTCCACAGAAAGTGACAAGTTTAAAGCTCAATGTCTTCTGGCGTTAACGAGATTCTTTCTCCCTCAGTTGCAAAGGGAAATTTTTCAATGCACTTCTTAACCAAGTCTTCCCACTGAGCCTTTGAAGAATGATTGAATTAACCCATTGTTGTAAAATTCCATCTCATGTCCACCGACAGAAAGCGCTTCACACCAAGCACTACTTGTTGAGGGACACACTGGGATGTCAGCCTACATTTCTGTGCTAAAACTCTGGAGCAAGACTTCTGATTACGCCATGACTACTAAAATGCAGTCATTAACTTTTTTGAGGGAAGCCAACTGTATAAATGCCTTACAATTCTGATAGTTCGTTATAGTTACTGCAGAAAAATATCAAGCTATTCTAAAATGTAAACCATACCTTAAAACTATCGACTATAAATTACAGGTTCACCATGTGACCTACCTTTTAAAGCTGTACAATGTTGTTTTATTGCAGGTGGAGTGAGATGTAAGAAATTTGGAATCTGAAACACATTTATAAATAATAAATATAAGGATTTTTGAGCTGTAAAGTTAAACATTTAACTTTATTTCCTTATTTTCTATCTTTATAATCTATGTCATGGTTTACTTTATGCCGTGAAATGGTGACGGAGAGTTGCGACATTATACAAAAGATTTACAAGATTATTGCCAGGGTTGGAGAATTTGAGCTATAGGGAGAGATTGAATAGGCTAGGGCTGTTTTCCCTGGAGCATCAGAGTCTGAGGGGTGACCTTATTGAGGTTTATAAAATCATAAGGGGCATGGATAGGATAGATAGACAAAGTATTTTCCCTGGGGTGGGGGAGTCCAGAACTAGAGGGCATAGGTTTAGGGTGAGAGGGGAAAGATATAAAAGACACCCAAGGGGCAACGTTTTCACACAGAGGGTGGTACGTGGATGGAATGACCTGCCAGAGGAAGTGGTGGAGGCTAGTACAATTGCAACATTTAAAAGGCATCTGGATGGCTATATGAATGAGATGGGTTTGGAGAGTTATGGGCCAGGTGGGACTAGATTGGGTTGGGATATTTGGTTGGCATGGACAAGTTGAACAAGTGTATCTGTTTCAGTGTTGTACATCTCTATGACAATAAATAAATAATAAACTGGTTTGATTTAGCAGGTAGTAAAGGTCATTCTCAACAAGGTCAGAGATATTATTGCAGTCTGCAAACCATTACATATTGTCAATGGCACTACTTAATTCAGGACAACCCAGACTGGTTGAGTATGTGAACAAACATGTCGATGCAGTATAAAATGAATAAATGTCACACACTTTGATGTGAAAAATAGTATTACGTAGATGGTAATATATTAGGAAATGTGGATGTACAAAGGGATCTAGGTGTCCTTGTACACCAGCCAATGGAAGTTTAAGGTGGCAAATGGTACGTTGGTCTTCATTACAAGAGGATTTAAGTTCAGAAGTAGGGATATTTTACTGCCATTACACTGGTCTTTTGCAAGACCATGCCTGGTGTATTGCATGCAGTTTTATTCTCCCAACGAACAGAGAATACAATTTGCCATATAAGCATAGCAGAAAAGATTTAACAGGCCTGATACAGGGTGGCAGAACTGCTGTATGAGGAGAGATTGGTTTGACTGGGCCTGAGTTCTGTAGAGTTTAGAAGATTGAGATGGGTCAACCTGTGGAATTTGCTACCATGGAAAGTTGGGGAGTCAGTGAGTACGTTCAAGAAAGGAACTGACATTTTTAGATATTAATGGCTTCAACAGAAAGAAGGAATATAACACTGAGACAGAGAAACAGCCATGATTATATTGTATAGTGGAGCAGGCTTGAAGGGTCGAACGGCTACTCCTGCTTCTAATTTTTAAGTACAAATGAAACAGAAACAAGGTAGAACCACCAAGTGTCATTATCAGGATTGTTATGATTGAGTATTGTTATTAAAGATATTATTTGAAGAATTAAATTTGCAGAATTTTAAAATGGGGATTAAAGAAAATTTAAACATTGCAGCAATTACCACCAACAATTTTAGACAGTTGTTTTCACAATATTCATCGATATTCACAATTCTTCACAGACAAAGTTGGAACAATGAACAGCATCATGCAAGATTATTTAGCTCTCAGTAATGACCATATTTAGGAAACAGTCATCTGTTTTAAAGTCACTAGAAATTATTTATGAAACAAACAACTTAATCAGTCACAATGGCACAAAGATTTAAAAAGAAATATACTACAAAATCTTTCAGGGGTTAAATAATTATCAAGGCAAGTATTATATACTCCCAATGTCAGAAGCGATAGTTCATCCAACATATTTTTGAAGCTTGGCTATTGGACAAGACTGCCCATTTTTTTTTTAATAGTGAGTCTACGC
Source organism: Chiloscyllium plagiosum (assembly GCF_037043375.1). Lineage (NCBI taxonomy): Eukaryota > Metazoa > Chordata > Chondrichthyes > Orectolobiformes > Hemiscylliidae > Chiloscyllium > Chiloscyllium plagiosum. The sequence continues at coordinate 39,695,845 of NW_028270157.1, forward strand.
AAAGGTTTTCTTTTTAAATATATTAATAGCTGCAAGCAGTGACTGTACAACTCTCGATTCCAGTTACAAAAAAAAAGATGCAAAACATATCCTTTGAATAAGCTTAAGATCATGAATGGGATAATTTCTTACCGCAGGATGTCGAAAGATATCGTGAAATCTGAACATACAATCAGATGTTATGTACGTTCACATCTAACTTGGAAAAGAGCAACTTGACTGCAATAGTTTTAGTTACCGAAAACATGTTTTCACAATTCTACTTAGACACAAAATTGGAACAATGAATAGCATAATGCCAAAGTTATTTAGCTCTCAGTAATGACTATATTCAGTCACCAGAGTATATTAAAAGCTAAATGACCAAATGGCTCAGATGATTTATGTCATTTGTTGAGCCTTTCCCTTCATCCCTGCGATCAACTATAGTGACCGCTATCGTAGCTTTGTATTCAGCAAGTTCGTTAACCCAATTATTTAAAACTGGTTAAGATCACTGGAAAGTGAATTTGAGCTGGATACAATATGTAGGTTAGTTTCCTGCAGTGGAATTTCAGAACACTCAATAATTTAATTGACGAAAACAGAGCTAATACATTTATCTATGTAATATGTGCACCCCACTGGTTTAGTCTCCTTTCTAGAGCTTGGGGCTTGTGCTGGAAGCTTCACTCAGACTTGGTGATCTCAAGCTGTAGAAGACAATTTTCTAAAGAGAGACTCATCAAGAGTTGCATTTTCACCCTTCTCTGTGAAACTAGGATATTGAAAGTGAAAGATAATTGGCACAAGACAGCCAGATTGCAAAAGTGCAAACACAAGGTTTAAGAAGCTGAAACTGCAGGCAACTAATGTTTTCCACAGAATTTCAAACAGTTCAAGCAAAATATCTGAGCAAATTCTGTTGTTTGGAGTTTTACTTTGCATACTCTAGAAAGACACTAATTCTCACCTTTATTAATTCCAGGTTTCCTATCTTGGCCGGTGGGGCTCCTCTCTTTACTGGATAGCCCATACGAATAGGAAGCGGTACAACAGAAGGTTTAAATGCTGCTGCTGTTGGGTACACATTGCACCAATTCTGGTCCACTTCCATCTTTTCAGTCCTCGGAGGTACTGGCTAAAAATGCAAAATATTGTTTTAAAACTTCATTAAATATTTTTAAAAAGCTTTGGTTTCTCACATTAGCAATTTTATTAATCAAGTTTTGAAATAAGTAAGTATAAATATGGTATTTTACTACTAACAAATGTTGTAGTTTTATGTTGTAGTAACCGAAGTAATGTATTTTTTTCTCAGTTTCAGATTGTGGACGTCACTGGGAAATTCAATATTTATCTCTGCCGCTAACTGCTGAAGTGGCGGTGCTGGGTTTACTTCCTGAAACAATGGAGTCCCTTTAGTAAAAGTGCTCACAAAATACTGTTTGTTAGGTCACATGTTCCAGGACTTTAACTGACTGGAAACTTGGAGACATGATGATCCCATGCACTTGCTAACTTTGTTTTTATATAAAAAAAACTAGTGGAAATCACAAATTTGGAACAGCTGCTGAAGAAGTCTTGATGAATATTCTCAATAATTCCTGTAGGTGGTAACACCATTGACACAGCACATTGTTAGTAGTAGAAACAGATAATTAAACCAGCAGGTGAGTTGCTGATCAAGAGAACTGCTTTTTTGTTGAAGGTCTTGAGCCTTCAGTATTGTTGCAGGCAAACACAACAAAAAAAGGTGAAAATTATTCCATCACCTTATTAGCTGCTGCTTAATAAAGTGGTTTTGAAAAGTCAGAAGTTGAAGCACTTGACACTGAATACTAAGTCCTTGAACAAGTAGCCATATCATTTGTGACTAGCCCAGTCCATACAATGGATGAAGAGAGTAAGAATGAATACATCAAGATCAATAACAATTCAATAAGAAATCAGTTACTACCCCTCCCACTCTGTATTCTTTAGGCAATGGTCAAGATTTTAAAATCACTGAATTGTCATGCCAATTTTCTGTGGACTATTCTATGATTCTTAAACATGGTTGAAAATGCATGTTTACCTCTCTCCTTTGTTTTTGTTTTGGAGATGCTCTTTTGCTTCTTGTTACTGCTGTAGAAATAAAAAGTTAATTACAGAAAGATATGGAAAGTAATGAGACTTTCAAATATACAGACATTTAGAGTAATACAGCATGGAAACATTCTCTTCCGTCCAGCTTGTCCACGCTGACCAGATTTCCTAAACTGACCTAGTCCCATTTGCCAGCATTTGGCCCATATCCTTCTAAACCATTCCTATTCATGTACCAAACCTGATGCCTTTTAAATGTCTTAATTGTACTGACCTCCACCATCCATTGTACTCACCTCCACCACCTCTGGCATCTCATTCCATGCACACCACCTCTGTGTGAAAATGTTGCCCCTCAGGGCCCTTTTAAAGCTTTCCTAAAGGATTTCCTTAAACATTAAACCTATGCCCTCTAGTTTTGGACTCCCTTACCCTTGGAAAACGTCCTTGGCCATTCACTCTATCCATGCCCCTCATTATTTCATAAACCTTCCAATGCTCAAGGAAAAAAAAAAGCCCCAGCCTATTCAGCCGCTCCCCATAGTTCAAAAGTGTAATGGTTTAAAATTTTACATTTAACTTAAGTAATTTAAGTAAAATAACAACAATGGAGATGAGCCCATGTTGCAAGGCTGGGTCTGAATCCTTTGATAGTATATTGCCTCAATTATAGGATGGTTAGCAATTAACAGGCTGGATCTAGTGGGTGGGAGGGTAAGAGGTTGTGAAGAGGGACTTCTCATTATTTCTGTCGGGGAGGGGTGTTGGATACGTGTTTCTCAGAGGAAGACTATGTTGAGTTAGAGAGCAGCACAGCAACATCATGGTCAATTAAGAAAAGTATCCGTCACTTATTTTTCACACAGTTGATTGGACAAAGCAAAGTACTGCAGATACTGGGCATCCGAAAAAGAAATAAAAACAAAAACCGTTGGAGAAACTCAGCAGGTTTGGCCGCATACGTGGAGATGGAAATTAACAGGGTCCAATGTGACTCTCCTTCGGAACTTAAGGGGACTGGAGAAGAAATGACTTATGCTCTTACCAAAGAGGGAGGAACAGCAACTGGATCAGATAGTGAGAGTACCCAGGGCAAAAAACAATGAAGTGTTAACAATAGTCTGCATTTATAAATGCGAAGTGATGCATTTTGGAAGTTCGAACTTGAAAGCTGAGTACAGGATTAAAGACAGGATTCTTGGCAGTGTGCAGGAACAGCGGGATCTTGATGTGCAGGTACATAGATCCCTTAAAATTGCCACCCAAGTGGACAGGGTTGTTAAGAAAGCATATGGTATTTTGGCTTTCATTAACGGGGGATTGAGTTTAAGAGTCGTGAGATCTTGTTGCAGCTCTATAAAACTTTGGTCAGACCGCACTTGGAATACTGTGTCCAGTTCTGGTCGCCCTATTATAGGAAAGATGTGGATGCTGTGGAGAGGGTTCAAAGGAGGTTTACCAGGATGCTGCCTGAAATGGAGGGCTTATCTTATGAAGAGGGGTTGACTGAGCTCTGACTTTTTTCATTGGAAAAAAGGAAGAGAGGGGACCTAATTGAGGTGTACAAGATAATGACAGGCATAGATAGAGTTGATAGCCAGAGACTTTTTCCCTGGGCAGAAATTGTTAACACGAGGGGTCATAGTTTTAAGCTGTTTGGCGGAAAGTATTGAGGGAATGTCAGAGACGGGTTCTTTACGCAAAGAGTTGAGAGAGCATAGAATGCGCTGCCAGCAGCAGTTGTGGAAGTGAGGTCATTGGGGATATTTAAGAGACTGCTGGACATGCATATGGTCACAGAAATTTGAGGGTTCATACATTAGGTTTACCTTACATGAGGATCAATGGTCAGCACAACATCGTGGGCTGAAGGGTCTGTTCTGTGCTGTACTGTTCTATGTTCTATATCTTTTCACTAAGTGTCAATGGTAGGTGTGAATAATAGAAAATAGATTAGTTCTTCTGAGAGTAAACAACAAGGAACATGAGGTGGGAGAAGAAGAGAGTATGCACTCAAAATGGAGGACAGTGTTCATATTTTGAAGTTATTGGACTCAATAGTGAGTCTTTGTAAAGTACCTACGTGGAAAATGGGGAACTGTTCTTCCACCTTGCACTAGGATTCAGCAGAGCATGGTGCAGGCCTAATGTGACATTGTTAGCATGAAAGCAAAATGATATATTAAAAAGGCAAATCACTAGAAGGTCAGGATCATTCTTACATGTATACAGAGCAGCGGCGTTCTGCAAAGTGTCACCTAGCCAGCATTTGATTTTGCAAATATTGAGGAGACCACATTGCAAGCAATGAATACAGTGGACTAGATAAAAAGTGCAAATAAACAGTTACATCATCTGGAAGGCACATTCAGTATCTTGGACAATCATTCTGTCTTCTGAAATTGTCTGGTAAGGCGCTAAGCAGGGTGAAGATGTGTTATGAGTGAGAGTGAACCACGGTATTATGGAAGGGATGGTCCCTGTGGATTGCTGACAAGGGCAGAGGGAGAGGTGCACTTGGTGTTGGCAGAAAATGGCAGAGAATTGAATACACAAGCTGGTGGGGTGGAAAGTGAGGACAGGGACATATATTGTTCTTAGGGAAAAGAGGTGATGCCAGAACTGTGGGAAATGGGTCAGACACAGCTGAGGACTCCACAGACCACAGGAATATATGCTGGACGTACTCCCGTGTAAGATGTTATCAATGGAACAGTTAATGATATCTGAGAACATGGAATGGAGTCCTTACAGAATTAGATTTAGATTTTATTATCTCATGTATTCTGATCTCCATACTATAGGAAAAATACTGTTCAGATAGGATTAATAAGCATGTTCCAAGGGTTCGAGAGTTTGAGCTAAATAGGCTGGGCCTATTTTCCCTAGAGCTTGGGAGGCTGAGGGGGGACCTTCTAGAAGTTTATAAAATTATGAGGGGCATGGACAGGGTGAATAGATCTTTTCCCCAGGGTAAGGGAGTTCAAAACTAGAGGGTGTAGGTTTAAGGTAAGAGGGGACAGATTTAAAAGGAACCTAAGGAGCAACCTTTTCAGATAGTGGTGTGTATATGGAATGAACTGCCAGAGAAAGTAGAGAAGGCTGATACAATTACATTTAAAATACATCTGAATGGGTATGTGAATAGGAAAGACTTCGGCGAATATGGGCCAAATGCTGACAAATGGGACTAGTTTAATTTAGGATATCTGGGCGGCATGGACGAGTTGGACTGAAGGGTCTGTTTCTATGCTGTATATTTCTATAGCTTTATGACGTGTACTCAATTCAGGTATACAGAAATACAGTGAAAAAAAAGTGTACAATATCACCTTTCCCAACACCATCTTAGCTACAAAAGGTTTAAAATCTTTAGGTACAAAGCAGAAAAACAAACAAAAAGTTAATTCATCATTAAAAGTCCTATTCAGTATAAAGTAGAAAAAATAAATAAAGCTAAAACTTCAGCATTACAGGAAGCACGATGTGAGGTGTCGTGATTATAGCCTTGTCTTAGTTCATGAAAAACCCAGTTTGAAATCGGTCGCCAACCTCAATTCTCGAGTGAGCCACCCAGTGACTGAAGCCGAGCTATGTCTGTTCACAACCAACCTCTCATAGCCTGACCCTCTGATTACCTTCGGGCGACGTCGTATGAGTTGGCGACAAATGAGTAGAATAGAAAGCACTGCCCCCAAGGTGCCCATTCACTCGACTCCGTACAACAAATGATCTCAAAACACATTTCATCGCCATCCCTGTCTCCTCGCACCGGCCACTGTTAGAATCAGCGACTCTTCCAATAGCCCATAATGCACCAGGCGCTAGTGAATCACTAATTCCTCCAGTATCCCGTAATGCACCAGGCGTTAGTAAATCACCAACTCCTCCAGTGTCCCGTCGTGCAGCAGGCACTGCGTCATGTTATGTGAAGTGTCCTGAATGTTCAGTGCGAGGTATAGTTCAGAATCTTATCGACGAAGAAATTCGGTCAAAGCCCCGTGCATTTCTGATGTTGTCAATGTCAACATTTACGGAAAATATAGTAGTGTTTTCCCATTCTCTTCCTTTTTGATGCCTGACTCCCAAGACGCCTAGAATTTGTGCGAGAAGACCAGCGTTAGTGTTTTGACAGCAGAAAAATAGGAGAGAAGGCGGGTTACGCAGACATTGGTATAAAGATATGAAGGAAGCTAAATTGAATTAAAGAAGCTCATCATTTTTCAACATATCTTCTCAGCTCCACCTCAAGATGTAACCAGATATATTGGGATGGCACAGTGGCTCAGTGGTTAGCACTGCTGCCTCATAGTAACCGGGACACAGGTTTGATTCCAGTGACTGTGTGGAGTTTGCACATTTTCCCTGTGTTTGTGTGGGTTTGCTCCCACAATCCAAAGATGTGCAGGTTAGGTGAATTGGCCATCCAAAATTGTCCATAGGACTAGGGATGCCTAGGTGAGGTGCATTAGTCAGGGGTAAATGGAGTATAATAGGGTAGGGGAATGGGTCTGGATTGATTACGCTTTGGAAGGTCAGTGTGGACTTGATTGGGCCTTATTCTACAGTCGGGATTCTATAATATTGATAATTTTGTTGCTGATGTAAGAAGCCCCCCCCCCCCCCCACCCCCTTAATTGCCAATTAAATTGGAAGCTATTTTAGTTCATACAGAAAAAGGAATATGCCAACACCGCCATCTCATAAACCAGAAGAAATTCAGGGTAACCAATTTCCACTATTTTCAAATATTTCCTCTTATTTTGACTGTCCTGAATCGCGTGCCTTTTGTCTCATATTTTGAGAACATCCTATGGGAAATGGAACAGGGAGTCTCAGAGGGATGGCTTGAATAGGACGGAGTTGGTCAGCTGAAGCATGATAAAAGTTTCAAGCTTTGGTTCTTTTAACTCATGCCAGCACTGCTTCCCCCACTTGCTGTCATCACAAGAAGTTGTACCCCAGATCCACCACCAGCACTCACTTGCTTGTCATCAGCAAAACCTGCTGAATCCCATAGTTGAAGTTTCTTTGATTGTATTTCACAACAGTTGGCTGATCTGCAGAGTATAAGATCTCAAAAGTCAAGTTTTGATATAAAAGTAAAAAGTTGCTTTTTTTCAAAAGATAAACATTTACGATTTTTAACTAAATTATACTTTACACTGTAATATGCTGGACCTCTTTACAAAACAAAGATATTACAAACGTAATTACTTAATAAAGGTGTTCGACAAGGTTCCCCTTGGGAGACTGGTTAGCAAGGTTAGATCTCATGGAATACAGAGTGAACTAGCCATTTGAATACAGAACTGGCTCGAAGGTAGAAGACAGAGGGTGGTAGTGGAGGGTTGTTTTTCTGACTGGAGGCCTGTGACCAGTGGAGTGCCACAAGGATTGGTGTTGGGTCCACTATTTTTTGTCATTTATCTAAATGATTTGGATGTGAACATAGGTATAGTTAGTAAGTTGGCAGATGACACCAAAATTGGAGGTACGGTGGACAGCGAAGAAGGTTACCTCAGCTTACAACAGGATCTTGATCAGATGGGCCAATGGGCTGAGGAGTGGCTGATGGAGTTTAATTTAGATAAATGCAAGGTGCTGCGTTTTGGAAAGGGAAATCAGCGCACAACTTAATGGTAAGGTCTTCGAGAGTGTTGCTGAATAAAGAGACCTTGGAGTGCAGGTTCATAGCTCCTTGAAAGCAGAGTCGCAGGTAGATAGGACAGTGAAAAAGGTGTTTGGTATGCTTTCCTTGATTGGTCAGTGTTTGAGAATAGGAGTAGGGAGGTCATGTTATGGCTGTACAGGATGTTGGTAGGCCATTTTTGGAATATTGTATGCAGTTCTCGTCTCTTTCCTATTGGAAAGATGTTGTGAAACTTGAAAGGGCTCAAAAACGATTTACAAGGATGTTACCAGGATTAGATAATTTGAGCTTTCAGGAGAGGCTGAATGGGCTGGGGCTGTTTTCCCTGGAGCATCAGAGGCTGAGGGGTGACCTTATAGAGGTTTATAAAATCATGAGGGGCATGGATAGGATAAATAGACAAAGTCTTTTCCTTTGGGTGGTGAAGTCCAGAACTAGAAGGCACGGGTTTAGGGTGAGAGGGGAAGGATATAAAAGGGACCTAAGAGGCTACTTTTTTACGCAGAGGTTGGTGCCTGTATGGAATGAACTGCGAGAGGAAGTGGTGGAGGGTTGGTACGATTGCAACATTTAAAAGGAATCTGGATGGGTATATGGAAGGGTTTAGAGGGATGTGGGTCAGGTGCTGGCAAATGGGACGAGATTAGGTTGGGATATCTGGTCGACATGGATGAGTTGGACCGAAGGGTCTGTTTCCATGCTGTACATCTCCGCGACTTGATAACTCCAAAACCCAGCAACACTTGATTTTAGGTAGCCCACGTTTCTTTACAGAGGGTATAATTAAAGCAAAACTTGATATTGAATAAAAAAATGACAGTATTAGAGCAGATAACCAAAATGGCATGTTCTAAGGAAGAAAGAGATGGAGAGACTTACTGGTTGATAAAATAAGCTGGTAATATTTAATTAGAGTACACTATCTCTTGGATAAAGCGAGGCACTATAACCATTTGTGCAATTCATCAGTTCTCTTTCCCACCAAGTCTGTTTCATAACAAAAACTTCTTTTACAAAACTTTTAAGAATCCTGCCTGTTTCCTCAGCACATGTTTAGCAAAGATCCACTCTCCCAGCACAGTAGAATGATACAATTTAAAATGAGACCATTCAACTGTGACAGCTGTACAATTTGCCACACTTTTCTTTCATTTAAATATCTGTCCAATTCCCTATCTCTTGTCCTCCACCTCTTGGCACCATCTCTTGCTGTGATAACAGTACAACTGCATCTTATCTAAGTTGCCCTTTAGTCAGTTATACAACTATGAAACGCATCTTGATGTACATGATCGTGTTTTAGTCCAATAGTGACAAACACATACACAATCTTTTTCTTGTATGCAGTTCGTAGACAGATCACTACACAGCGATTCAAGAACAGAAGTTTTGTCTGACCTTTCTTCTTAGCCTACTGAACAATAAGGTGAATTGGGACCCTTTGCAATGCCCATCTAGACCCAGGAAACAAAGCACAGATGTGAACAGTGTCGAGTCTTTCTGGGCTGGAGAGATGAGTCGTCAATTGAAAGAGTTATATTTATGGCTAAGACATGGACAGTAGCTTGCAGGTCCCAACCGCTGCTCTCATATTCCTAATGGCAATTGCTTGCACTTTCTCTTTCAGTCTCTTCTCAGTCCTCACTTTCTCATTTCTCTTCCTTACCTGGGCTTCTAAAATTGGATTGCGTCTGTCAACCAATTTGCAAGAATTGGCATGCTTATTTGAGAGTGTGACAAGTCTTTGAATCAATGGATGAATGCATCAAGATACCATTTATATTGAGACTCATCAGGCAAGACTTTCAGCCCCAGACAGAATGTGGGAATGAGCTGAAAACAAGCATGCTGGTAAATGAACTGTCACATTTCTAGTGATTTTTGCAGAGATGTAAGGAGGGATAGGATGACTGTCACAGTGGTGGAGTCAAGATGATTTATTAACAACATTTTGAGTTAAGTTAAGGGAAGCTTTCCAAAAATTTCCAATTGATCTCCAGGCCTTGCAGACAGCAGGGAACTAGTTTAGATATATGAAGGCTACTTGCTAATGACGGTCAAGGGACCAGTGCTTCAGGCAGGATCAGAGCCCTCACTGCAGCCTGATACCAGAAGCTGCAGTCCACCCTGTGAAGAGATCATCCCAGCCCCATAATTTTGGGCTGTATTTTAAAGTTTAAAACAGTTGGAGAGACAGTGGCAGAATCTTATTGGAACCTGAACAATGGGGCTATGGCAAGGTGTGCGGCAAAGATCTATTAAGACGTAACAACGTCGAGAGCAACTTGCTTCTTTTAACTAATTTCTGGGTGTCAAAGTAAGATTCTTGCTAGGAATCTTTGAGTGGCTATCAAGAAGGAATAATGTTTAATAACAATCACATCTTGCATCAATAATATGCAGCTTCTGATGCTGCAAGCAAACTAGATTCCAAGAATTTTAACACAGAAGTATTGCTTGTCACAGGCTGTGATGAGCATCCATGTTCCTCAGCATGACAGGACACGTTCTATGAGCACCAGAAGCACTCACCTTTCATCCATGGGCATATTTGTGATCCCCTCAAGACCCTCATGGCATCTCTTCAATCTACTTGCAGGATGTTTAGGAAGCATAGACCTGTTTTGCAGGGTGCACCAGCAACTAGCATTGAAAGGCTGCAGTGGGGACACTTTGCATACAGGGATAAAAACTCAGCTCCCCGATCGGACCAACATCTCAGAGTTGCTCACTTGTTCTCTTATCATTCACTCACTCAGCACCTGCCTGCTTGCTCACAACATCCTTGTCTTAGCCTTGCTGTGCCTATTAATGCACAACTAGGTGGCTTACCTTGCTCAGTCAAATCGTCAGTCAAGGAGGCATTAATCTTGCTGTGCAGTAATGTGCTTTGTCAATTTCACACTTGCACCATATGCCAGCAGCATACATAGCAAAAACACTGCACGTGCAGCAAGCAGGTAGCAATATCTTAAAGTCTTAAGGGAGTGTACCTCACTGAAGTAATGAAAACACCTATCAGTCAGTGAGTCCCAGCGCACTAAGTCAAGGGCAGCATCTGATACCAGCACAGGAGATTGGTCACAATCAATCATGGTGCTTTTGACCACGATGTCTGTGTCTCCTCAGTCCAGGGAGTAGGTCACAGCCCGTCATGCGGCTAGTATAAGTGTGATGGCCAATGCAGTTGGCGGGATGTTTAACCATCAAATATGGGTCTATGCAGTTCTTGTCCGATTAGGTCACTCAAGGGGACAGACAGCCCATTGGGTCTGTCCAGCAAAAGTAGGTGACAAAAGCGGCTACTGCAGCAGCCAGGAGATTCAGGAATGTGTTAGTGGGATTATTGCTGCAGGCTAAGAGCAGGAGGAATGACAATTGTGAAGGGGAAACTTTTTTTGTGGGGGGGGGGGGGGGTGAGCATTGGGAATGGAGTGGCTTTTGCCCAGAAGCACCCTAGCACCAAGGTGGGGACAGTTTGTGACTGCACCTGGCATAGTCATGTCATATAATGGAGGTTGTGGAGAGGGAGATGGTGGGCAGATACAAGATGGTTTGAAGACAATTGGATTCACCAGAATGGTTATCAGGAAGTGAAACTGGATATTTGGGACCTCACTGACACGAAGAGGTGGAGGCTGGAAACCACTGCCTGAAGAGCATCTGCTGTTGCCTTCCATCAATCTGGAAATTGAAATGGCAACGTGAAAGAAAATGGCTGCAGAGTGGTTGGGATAAGTGTGTTGCCCTGTGAGGGAAGGGGCTGTAACACTCAATGGTGTGAGAGCTTTAGATGGCAACAATATTTCACACAAATACATTCACTGTACCAAATAGAGACTTGCAGACTCCTGAATCCATAGTGATTCGGATGCATTGGTTCCCTGTGTGTGCTATACCTCTGCCCCAAGCATTGCTGACCATTTCATTCAGCACCAAATCTTTTCAACATTGAGGACAGGGAAAAACTGCAGATATGTGACCAAGAGGAGCAGAATCCATTGCCCTATATACAGTGTTATTGTCTTACTTCCACATGCAACTGCAGGCTCTCAACACATCTGGTATGGACATGAAGTGATGTTCCAAATTCCACAGCTGGGGTGGAGGGAGCCTGCTCAACAATGAAACCCATTGGTCTTGAAGGTATGGTTGGATAACCATGTGGTTGTTTATGTCTGGATAGGGCAGACATATCACGCCCGGTTCTACCTCCTTCCCAAGATCCACAAGCCTGACCACCCTGGCCGACCCATTGTCTCAGCATGCTCCTGCCCCACTGAACTCATCTCTACCTACCTCAACACTGTCCTATCCCCCCTGGTCCAGGAACTCTCCACATACGTTCGAGACACCACCCATGCCCTCCACCTCCTCCAAGACCTCCGTTTCCCCGGCCCCCAACGCCTCATCTTCACCATGGATATCCAATCCCTCTACACCTCCATCCACCATGACCAGGGCCTCCAAGCCCTCCGTTTTTTCCTCTCCAGACATCCCCAACAGTACCCTTCCACCGACATTCTCATTCGTTTGGCCGAACTGGTCCTCACCCTTAACAATTTCTCCTTTGAATCCTCCCACTTCCTCCAGACCAAAGGGTAGCCATGGGCACACGTATGGGCCCCAGCTATGCCTGTCTCTTTGTTGGCTACGTCGAACAGTTGATCTTCTGTAATTACACCGGCACCACTCCCCACCTCTTCCTCCGCTACATTGATGACTGCATTGGCGCCACCTCGTGCTCCCGCGAGGAGGTTGAGCAATTCATCAACTTCACCAACACTTTCCACCCTGACCTTAAATTTTCCTGGACCATCTCTGACACCTCCCTCCCCTTCCTGGACCTCTCCATCTCCATTAGTGACGACCGTCTTGACACTGACATTTTTTACAAACCCACCGACTCCCACAGCTACCTGGATTACACCTCTTCCCACCCTATATCTTGTAAAAATGCCATCCCGTATTCCCAATTCCTCCGCCTCCGCTGTATCTGCTCCCAGGAGGACCAGTTCCACCATAGAACACACCAGATGGCCTCCTTCTTTAGAGACCACAATTTCCCTTCCCACGTGGTTAAAGATGCCCTCCAACGCATCTCGTCCACATCCCGCACCTCCGCCCTCAGACCCCACCCCTCCAACCGTAACAAGGACAGAACGCCCCTGGTGCTCACCTTCCACCCTACAAACCTCCGCATAAACCAAATCATCCGCCGACATTTCTGCCACCTCCAAAAAGACCCCACCACCAGGGATATATTTCCCTCCCCACCCCTTTCCGCCTTCCGCAAAGACCGTTCCCTCCGTGACTACCTGGTCAGGTCCACGCCCCCCTACGACCCACCCTCCCATCCTGGCACTTTCCCCTGCCACCGCAGGAACTGTAAAACCTGTGCCCACACCTCCTCCCTCACCTCTATCCAAGGCCCTAAAGGAGCCTTCCACATCCATCAAGGTTTTACCTGCACATCCACTAATATTATTTATTGTATCCGTTGCTCCCAGTGCGGTCTCCTCTACATTGGGGAGACTGGGCGCCTCCTAGCAGAGCGCTTTAGGGAACAACTCCGAGACACCTGCACCAATCAACCAAACCGCCCCGTGGCCCACCATTTCAACTCCTCCTCCCACTCTGCCGAGGACATGGAGGTCCTGGGCCTCCTTCACTGCCGCTCCCTCACCACCAGACGCCTGGAGGAAGAACGCCTCATCTTCTGCCTCGGAACACTTCAACCCCAGGGCATCAATGTGGACTTCAACAGCTTCCTCATTTCCCCTTCTCCCACCTCATCCTAGTTTCAAACTTCCAGCTCCGCACTGTTCCCTTGACTTGTCCGGACTTGTCCGACCTGCCTAGCACCTTTTCCACCTATCCACTCCACCCTCTCCTCCCTGACCTATCACCTTCATCTCCTCCCCCACTCACCTATTGTACTCTATGCTACTTTCTCCCCACCCTCACCTTCCTCTAGCTTATCTCTCCACGCTTCAGACTCTCTGCCTTTATTCCTGATGTAGGGCTTTTGCCCGAAACGTCGATTTTGCTGCTCGTCGGATGCTGCCTGAATTGCTGTGCTCTTCCAGCACCACTGATCCAGACATATCATGGGTCTTCTTGCCATCCTTAGCTTGAACTTGTCGCTATGACTTTAGTCCTGAGGACCAATGACTAGGTGCAAGGGTGTGCACTTATCCAGTAGACCCTAACGGTACTGGACCTGGTTCTCCATAGCCGCCACCAATTTGTCTATGAAGGCAGCGAGCCCAAATGCTGGCCTGAGAAAGTTGAGACACATAGAGTTTTTCTGGGCTGTAAAGATTCCACATAACTATCTGTCAGAGAATCACTGCACCAACTTTCCCTTCTCCAATGTCTTCAGATTGTTATCAAGTAAGATAGCTTCAGAATGCCAGTGCTTTTCTGATTGCACAGCAGCCTTTGAATGTGCCGCAGATAGCAGGGTTCATGGTCTTTCAGTGAATACGCATTGAGTGGTGAGTTCTGGGAATAGTGAGTGGTAGGATGTGGATAGAATTGGGTGAGAGTGGCACCATAGATCCAGGGTAGATAGTTAATGAGGTGAGACTGGTAAGATATAGCGAGAGATCTCTCTAGGCTTTGTGGTAGGACAAACTCCATAAAACCTGTTGAAATTGATACTTCACCAAAAAAAAGATTAAGGTTAAACCCAGTGTCTTCACTTTAGGGCATTCCCTCTTTGATTTGCCTTCCAGTGAAAGCTGCTGCACCTTTCAAACTGTTAGACCTCTGATTGGCCCTCTGGCTTGAAGATCCTGGCAACTGTCCTCATTGGTGGGCATGCTCATCTCTGGGCCAATTAAAGAGAAGCCTTCTTCAAAATTGAGTTATCCCACTTAGGACTTGGAAACGCCCTGAAGGAAAATCTCATCCATTGACTCTATGCTTCAAGACAACGTTGTCAATAGACAATAGGTGCAGAAGTAGGCCATTCAACCCTTCGAGCCAGCACCACCATTCATTACGATCATGGCTGACCATCCACAGTCAGTATCCTGTTCCTGCCTTATCCCCATAACCTTTAATTCCACTATCTTTAAGAGCTCTATCCATCTCTTTCTTGAAAGTATCCAAGACTTGGCCTCCACTGCCTTCTGGGGCAGAGCATTCCATATATCCGCCACTCTCTGGGTGAAGAAGGTAAACTGTGTCCTCTGATTCTGGACTCACCCATCAGTGGAAACATGCTTCCTGCCTCCAGAGTGTCCAATCCTTTAATAATCTTATACGTCTCAATTAGACCCCTCTCGTCCTTCTAAACTCAAGTATATACAAACCCAGTCGCTCCAATCTTTCAACATATGATAGTCCTGCTATTCCAGGAACCGACCTTGTTAACCTACACTGCAGTCCCTCAATAGCCGGAATGTCCTACCTCAGATTTGGAGTCCAAAACTGCACACAATACTCCAGGTGCGGTCTCACCAGGGCCCTGTACAGCTGCAGAAGGACCCCTTTCACCTATACTCAATTCCTCTTGTTACGAAGGACAGCATGTCATTAACTTTCTTCACTGCCTGGTGTATCTGCATGCTTGCTTTCATTGACTGATGTGTAAGAATACCTAGATCTCATTGTCTTTCCCCTTTTCCTAACCTGACTCCATTTAGATAGTAATCTGCATTCCTGTTCTTGCCATCAAAGTGGATGACCCCACATTTATCCATATTAAACTGCATCTGTCATGCATCCATCCGCTCAATTAGCCTGTCCAAGTCACCCTGTATTCTTATAACATCCTCCTCACATTTCACCCTGCCACCCAGCTTGTGTCATCAGCAAATTTGCTAATATTACTTTTAATGCCTTCACCTTTATCATTAATATATATTGTAATATGTATATTGTCAAAATGAAGGTTATGTTGATAATGAAGAGTAGGGAGCCAGGGAAGGACACTTGACTTCAATTAGATATGATCAATATTAGCAGAGAGGGGTGATTGCTGGCGGTGGTTAGTACTGAAAGGAAAAGGACACACAAAAAAAAGTCACAGAGATTTTGGTGGTGGGAAAGTTGCTCCATTTTGTGTGAAAGCGCTTCTGGGTAATTTTTTTTTAAATTGCAGAGGAAGAAAGGTGCAGTGGCAGTGTCCCTACTGTTGGACCAGGAGGCCAGGTTCAAGCCCCACTTGTTCCAGAGATGTTTAATAACATCTCTGAACAGATTGATTAGAAAACAAAATCATGCCACATAGACAGATGGGGGTCAGTTAGCTCAAGTGACTGGACAGCTGGTTTGTAATGCAAAATAATATCAACAGTGTAGGTTCAATTCCCAGGCTGACTGAGGTTACCATGCAGGTTCTCAACTTCTCTCCTCACCTAAGACCCTCAGGTTAAACCACCATCGGTCATACTCTCTTTCAAGTGAGAGAGGAACCATGGTGACGTTACTAGCAGAGAAATACCCCATCCAACTTTTATTTTTAATCAACCCAGTCTCCCTGACTTTTGTTGGTCTGCATTGCCCTTACAGGCTTTGTATGTCCATTAATCAGGGAAAACATGGTAATTTATTGGTGGTAGTTAATACATGGAAAAATACCACAGGTGATTTGATAATTGCAGACAAAAATTCAGTTGTATGGAAGAGCACTTTTAGATATAATGAAAAAAAACTGGCAGAGAAAGTTAAACCTTGAGTAGTAAAATAGGTAAGGCCAAAGTCAGGAGAGTAGAATTTACCAATCATGAAGTGCAGAAAGGATTTGAAAGGATAATAGATATAGAGTCATAGAGATAGACAACATGACGACAGACCCTCCACTCCAACTCATCCATGCCAACCAGATATCCTAAATTAATCTAGTCCCATCTGCCAGCACTTGGTCCATATTTCTTAAACCATTCCTATTCATAAACCCATCCAGATATCTTTTAAATATTGTAATTGTACCAGCCTCCACCACTCCCTCTGGCAGCTCATTCCATACTTGCACCATCTTTTGTGTGAAAATGTTGCCCCTTAGGCCTCTTTTAATTATTTCCCCTCTCATTCTAACCTGCTGCCCTCTAGTTCTGGACTCCCCACCCCAGGGAAAATACCTTGTCTATTTACTCTATCCATGCCCCTCATGATTTTATAAACCTCTATAAGGTCATCCCCACAACCTCCAAAACTCCAGGGAAAATAGCCCCAGGCTGTTCAGCCTCTCCCTATAGCACAAACTGTCCAATCCTAGCAGCACCCTTGCAAATTGTTTCTGAACCCTTTCAAGTTTCATAACATCCTATAGGAGGAAGACTAGAATTGCACACAGTATTCCAAAAGTGGCCTAACCAATGTCCTGTACAGTCGCAACATGACCTCCCAACTCCTATACTCAATGCTTTATTCAATAAAGGAAAGCATACCAAATGCCTTCTTTACTATCCTATCTAACTGTAACTCCATTTTCAAGGAACTATGAACCTGCACTCCAAGGTCTTTTTGTTCAGCATTAAGTTATTACTATTAAGTATATCAGGCCAGCCCTGATTTCCCTTTCCAAAACGCAGTATCTCATTTTTATCTAAATTAAGCTCCTTCTGCCACTTCTCAGCCCACTGGTCCATCTGATCAAGATCCCATTGTAATCTGAGGTAATCTTCTTCGCTGTCCACTACACCTCCAATTTTGGTGTCATCTGCAACTTACTAACTATACATCCTATGTTCACATCCAAATCATTTATATAAATGACAAAAGGTAGTGGACCCAGCACCAATCCTTGTGGCACACTACTGGTCACAGGCCTCCAGTCTGAAATGCAACCCTCCACCACTACCCTCTGTCTTCTACCTTCGAGCCAGTTCTGTATTCAAATGGCTAGTTCGCCCTGGATTCCATGTGATGTAACCTTGCTAACCAGTCTACCATGAGGAATCTCGTCGAACGCCTTACTGAAGATCACATCCACCACTTTGCCTTCATCAATCGATTTTTTGACTGTGTGAATGAGGAATAGGAATTCATGATCATAATAAATGAGGTGATCATTGGTGACTGACCAATACAATCTTACTCTGAATATACATGTGGCTGGGTTGAAAGGATTCGAAGAAGGATTGATGGGTGGGAAATTATTAGCAACATTATACAATCGGTTCTGCTTTAACTTATGTGTCTTTAAGATGGTACGGTAGCACAGTGGTGAGCACTGCTGCCTCACAGCACCAGAGATCTGGGTTTAATTCCCGCCTCAGGCAACTGTCTGTGTGGAGTTTGCACATTCTCCCCATGTTTGCATGGGTTTCCTTTGGGTGCTCTGGTTTCCTCCCACAGTCCAAAGATGTGCAGGTTAGGTGAATTGGCCATGCTAAATTGCCCATAGTGTTAGGTGAAGAGGAACAGATCTGAGTGGGTTGCTCTTCGGAGGGTCGGTGTGGACTTGTTGGGCCGAAGGGCCTGTTTCCACACTGTAAGTAATCTAATCTAATCTATAACTGAAGAATTTAGAACGCTATTTGTAGAAAGTGAACTTTCCTTAACTGTATTGACTGTAATGTGATTCTGGCCCCATTAGTTTAAATGGCGCACCTATTGCGAGAATTTCTTATACCGCGAGATCGCACGAGAGTGAAGCTATCACGTTATATCAGAACCAACTATACAACATTCCAGAGCCATGGAGATGAAAGTAAAGTTTGAACCAGTTAGATAGTCAGATAATGTCGTCTCGAAAAGGGAGTCATATGGTGGTCTTAATGGAGGATAGACAAATACTTACAAGATTAAAAGCTTTTTCCCACTGCACAGTCACTGGGTCAAAATCTTGGAATTATCTCCCGAAGGGCATTGAGGACCAACCTACAACATGTGGTCTGCAATGGTTCCAGAAGGCAGGTCACCACCATCTTCTCAAGGGCAACTAGGGACGGGCAATAAATGATGGCCAGCCAGCAATGTCCACATCCCACGAGTAAAAAAAAATCCTGTCTATTGTTTATTTCCTGTTTTCATATGTTTTATGTTACAACAAAATGGTAAACATACACTGTTCTAAATAAATTTTAGAACTGAAGAGATGGGCACATAAGACTAAATTTGAAGAATGAGTATAAAAATATAGTTAAAGTGTACTGAGTTTAGTAACAACTAATCCTGACTGTATGTCATTGCCCATTTATGAAACAGTTTTCAGAAAGTGGAGCTAAACTAAACAAATCATTTAAAGTGTTATGGTAGAAATGTATATCACTGTTCTTTCTCTTAGTAATTAATGTTACTAATGTTCAAAATTGAAATGAATATAAAAACTCATTTATTTAATGATACACTAAATCATACACTAATATGTATTTTTAGAAGTAATATATTAATTGGAGTATCATTCCTTTCATTAAACATTCTGTACTTCAAATAGGTGTACATATATGTGTCAACTTACATGCGGAGTGTACAAAATATATATTCAAATCTATGAAAGTACATGCACAGTATGAGTATTAGGAAACTAATGCATCTGTTTTGGTGGATGGAAAATAGTCCGTCCTATATAGGGAGAAACAGATGTTCTCAATTCAGCAGGATAATCTTCTCAATTGCTCCAATCAAAAGGTCCTTCCGTCAGCCCCACTTTTCATTAATGTTTACCGATGATTTGACTTAGTGTGAGCTTTGACATGATGAGGCTTAATGAAACATTCATAGTATATTTAGGTTACTTATCTGATTTGAGTGACTAGTTTTAGCATTCTGGTCACTTTTAAATGTGGCATTTCTAATTTTCTGATAAATGCTGTATATACCTTCCTTATTAGCCCTAAATAAGTATATATTTGGGCTAATAATATTATATGACAAAGCTCTCATAACTCTGGACAGATGGTTGTGATTAAGAGCAAGAAGATTGATTCCTGAACTAAAAGTTTTGAATTTAGGTAAGGCTGATTTTGAAGTGATGAACAGGAATTGACTACAATAGGCAAATTAGAACTACTTACAAATAAAACAATGGCTGAACAATGGGAGATGTTGGAAGAGGGCATTGCATAGACTCTTGGGCAATAGCAGAAGTAATCATGTGAGATCAGGATGAGAATTCTTTCAAAGTTATTCTCTGGCAATGATTACATATTAAGAATAGAATGAGGTGAGAGCTATACCACACAGCTCGGTGACAGTGGAGAGGCACTAAAGGGTAAGGCTAACTGTCAAAGGTGAAAATAAGTCGAGATGAATGAGGAAAGAAGATGTTACCTTTGTAAAGCCAGTTATGACTTGACGAGCTATTTGGATCTTGTGGCTGGGGTGCACATTTTAGAAACATCTGTGTATAGAATTCTGATTTCAGAAACTAGCTCCATGTTCTCCATAGGCTCTCAAGTTTTTGATTTATTTTTTGTATTTCCTCTCCTACCTATACCTAGTTCAAAGGTAGATGAAGTAGAAATTAGATGGCACTAACTTTAGATATTAAAATGAAAAGAAGATTGAGGAACATGTTGTTTTTGAATATGGAAAAAAAGAGTAGAATTTTAAATAGTAAATATATGGAAAGAGGAAGTATACATGGAGGAATAATATGTTCAGGAAAACAATGATCAGCAATGATAAATCAAGGAAATTAAGCTACAATGCCAGCTTTCTGTTTAAATATTTAATAACTGAATGACCAAGACACTGGTGGAAAGATTCATTGGAACTTATGACATTTAATATTCCTGTGTACTCTTGGCTTTGCAGAAGACAATGAATTAGGATGACCTTTAAATTACTAACTAAAGACTAAATTTCTGATTGAAATAACGTGGACCAATGCAGCCAAATTCAATCTTGTCAAGGGTGAGATTGAACTTTCAACTTGACATGCAGGCAAGCTTGGAAGTAGACATATTGGGAAAGCAAGATATGAATTTCCCACCATGTCCCGCCAGAAATTTTGGTGAAGGTATCTTCTTGAAAGTTTCAGCAACTTCTTCCCCCTGGGTAATCAGTTGAGAGCTTGTTGCTGAGCTGATTTAGGCATGCACAAGGAACATGCTGGCTCATGAAGATGTCAAAAGATATGATTGCACACTGGTGAGCTGTAGTGAAGATGAGGTGGGGAGTTTGCAAAGGGACATACACAGGTTAGATGAGTGGGCAAACAATTTCTGACAAAACATAATGTGGGAAAATCTGAACTTGCCTACTTTTCAGGAATTATAGACAAGGAATATTACTTTTAATTGGTGAATTTGCAAATTTAGTGGTACAGGGGGATCTTGAATTTGTACTTGAATCATAAGATAGTATTCAGGGAGAACAAGTTATTAAGAAGGCAAAGGGAATATTGATCTTTATTGCAAGGGGAATGGAAAACTAAAGTAGGGAAGTTGTACTGCTGCTAAACAGGGCATTCGTGAGACCACTCTGGAATATTGTATACAGTTTTGATCTTGTTGTTTGAATGAAGATATAATTACATTAAGAAGTAGTTAAGAGAAGGTGCATTCAATTTATTTCTGGATGAAGGGCTCATCTTATAAAAAAAAGATTGAATAGGTCAGACTAATACCAATTGGAGTTTGGAAGAAGGAAAGGTAATCCCATTGAAATATAGATGATCTTGAGGTAACTTGATTTGTGAATACCATTTAAGGTGTTACCTCTTGTGAGGGAGGCCAGTGGTGCACCTCCTTGATGACTTGTTTGCTCCTTTCACTGGCAGGGATGACAGAGCTAAGAGCATAGTGTTCTCCTTCATCCTGGAATGTGGCTCATTTACACTTGATCTCCATGGCTCCTATTGCGCCTCTTCATAAGAGCTTTGATCATGGCTCACCATTGCACCCAACTACACATCCTCACTGCTCATAAGAAAAATGCCATTGAATTGTTGAAGCCACCAGAATCAGAGGCCACTGAGGTGCAGCACTGCATCCACCTTGCTAGACCTCAAGAGACTGTTAAAGCATGTCCTGCTTTGTTCATGTCCCGCTGACTACATTGCCTGCTCACCTGCCCTCCCTCCATCCATTGTTTTAATTGGCACCATCTCGAACAACACATCTAGGGAATCTTTGAACACATAGGCGTACTAAATGAGACGGCCGTAAAGCTCAGTGAACTGGAACTGATCTATTTCCACAGGTAAATGAAAATAAGAGGGACCTGCACGTAAGAAATCAGTGAAACCAGACTTACGGTGATAAAGACTATCCCACATTTCAAACCCAGCTGTATTATACATTTTTTTTCGAAGTTTACAATATTTAAGTGCAGCAATTTTCGAAATTCCAAGGAGCTTTACATGTAGCGAGCTCTGCCTGCTGTCTCAGCCAGATGCGGCTGTTCTCGCTGATTGGAACGAGTGAGAGTGTGCGGTGTGTCGATGGGGGCACGTCGTCAGTGCAGTTAGTACAAACCGGGCGTGGCCACAACTGGTTCCAGGCCACTTCATCAGCTGCAGCAGGTAGGGTCGGAGCTCCTGTGTTGTTTAAGTGTGAGAGCCAGAGGGCAATAACATCTCTAACAGTCTCTGCTGAATAAAGAAAGTTTCAGCTCTTGACAAGCAGGGAAAACAGATATTTGCAATTTGTTTTTCATCTGAAATATGTAGTAGTCCGTTTAGCACGTTATTTGAAAACCTTTCCGTAACTCCATGCGGACATATTAGCATTTGTTTTCCAAGTTGCTTTTGGGCTGATATTCGCAAAAAGTGCGCTGAATTTGTTTTATTTTCGGTTAGTACTCAACATTGTAGCTCAGTCGTCATAAAACACCATCTTGAACTCTGATTTAGTAATTTACACCAAGATTCCCCACTTTGTCTTTTGTTCTCTTGTCGACTGGTACAGAGAATCTGATTATTAATCTAACTCACTAAGCCGCCGGTTTGTTTCCACTCATTGATGTTTCTTTCCATTGCTGGAAGCTGTGTGTTTGTATTGGTCACTGACGGAGGAAGCAAGATTTGAGCTTTCATTTCTTAAATCCGATTTCTAGGACACTGAGCTGTGATCTGCTGGATTACTGTTGGAAATCCAGGGCAGTGCCGCTAATACGGTGTAGCAACAGGCACAACGAATGACCGTGGTAGATTAAACAGCTCCGTTTACATTGACACATGGGCAGGCGGCCCCTCAAACCTGTTCTGCCATTCATTCAGACCATGGCTGAACTGAATTGAGAATTGCAACGGGAATCGCGGTTAAAAGAACGGGATGTCGTACCCCAATGGTGCGTCGGTTGGATTACCAATGTACAATCTCCAGGATCAAGTGCAAAACCCAAGTTCCCACCTGTTGACCGTCAATGGGCACCGACATTCTCCCACGTTTTTGGAAGTGGCAGAGGATGTGGTTGACACTAGCTATTCTCCGGTTTCACTTGAGCAAGAAGAAGTCGTGGTTAATAATGGATCAGGTATTCCTGACAATCCGGAGGCGGATACGCCAGATTCAACCCTTCCGATGAACAGCGCATCCATGGCCGGCTCGGAGTCCCGCAAGAACAGCTCGTCCACTCGCTTTTACCATCCTTACATGACCAAAACTAGCATGCAGGGAGATGTTTACAACTTTTTGGAAAGACCGAGCGGCTGGAAGTGCTTCCTTTACCATTTCGCTGTGTAAGTACTTACACTTTTAAGCAGCTGATGACGAATAATCAAGGAGTTGTTGAAACAGTTGTTTTCGAACTCCGGTTCCATGCTATTGTGTTAACATGTGCTCTGGGAATTCTTGGCAGCAGTGGGGTTAAAAAAAAACTCGTGTTTAATTGCTACTAACGGCCATAGATTTCCTCAAAGTTCTTTCGAGCTATGGGATTAAATGTTCTGAATAACCAACCCATCTTCACACCTCCCGTTACTCGCCTACGACAATGAATTGTTTCGATATAAACTTTCATGCAATTTCATCCTTTAAAAAAAAACTGTCTAAGTCCAGGCAGGAAATAGTTTCCTCCCAAGAAGGTGACAGAAATGCTCCCTTCCAGTACAATAGGGCGTTAATGGTCAATCATCTTCTATTGTGTTTAATATATGCCTTTTTCCTTCTACTATTCCTCCCCCCAAACGTTTTGTTTCGTGAAGTGTTGTGTGCCTGATAAAAGGAATCTCATGCCGGCGTAGCTGCATTTCCCACCCACTTTGATAAGGTCGAACCTGCTCTACTCTTCGTGGCGGCGAAAGTGTTCATTTCAAATAGTTTGTTAAACTTTTTTTCTCTGAACTTTAGTTCGGTTCTCTTGGGATCCATGCGTTCATGACAGGAACCATGTCAGTCTGTCGATACCTCTTTAAACAGTCAATGTAGTGAAGAATTGCTCTAAGAAGCTTTCCATGTTTTATTTATGCATGTGACATAACAACGTAATTTACAGTAATCTGCTCCTGGATCTCAACAAAGGAATCACCTTATGAGTCACATGACAAATCTTCTTATGACCATGTAGACGCCGCTCCATAGCCAATGTTTCCTTTAGTTCCATGGCTCTTATAGGCACATCTTTGAGTCTTTTGAAAGTGTATGGAATATTATAACTTTTAATTCTAAAGACTTTGCTGTATTTTACAAGGTGTTTGGGGACTGATTGTCACCGTCCCATTTTGCACCATCTTCCTGCTATGCCAACTTGCTAGTGACTGCAAAACTGGCAGATTTATCACCCATTGTGTTGAGTTGAATCACTTAAGCCACCAATTTAAGGACCACTAGCTGTCTCCAATGGCATTTTACCTGCATTACTTGGGAGGGTGGCTGGCCCTGGCAGCATTGTAACAGGCTCTTGGTGGTATTTTTGACCCTACCATGGTGCCCAGCAAAAGTAACACTCGCCCTTAGTGACCTAGCCCTTTTCTTGATAACGAGGATCTGTCTGTCTCACACTGGCCCCATTAATCTCACTTACCCTTCTTCGAGGGTGCCTTGCCATTATCTCCTCTCCTCTGTACTGACCTTTTTACTTGTGATTAATGCCTGAAGTTCCACTCAAGGTGATCTTTGTGTTTATCTGCAAAGAGTATTAATCTTGCCCACCCCTCCCTAATGCTGACCATCTGTCACAGGGTAGTCACCTCACATACCCCTCTCCCCTGATGCTGACTGCTG
Source organism: Chiloscyllium plagiosum (assembly GCF_037043375.1). Taxonomy (NCBI): domain Eukaryota; kingdom Metazoa; phylum Chordata; class Chondrichthyes; order Orectolobiformes; family Hemiscylliidae; genus Chiloscyllium; species Chiloscyllium plagiosum. The sequence continues at coordinate 39,720,631 of NW_028270157.1, forward strand.
GTCACTATCCACATCTGACCTGCACCTCTCCAATACCAATTACATGTATCTACTTTCTGTGAGCAAGTGACAAATTTAGTATGTAATATAATTCTTGTGTTGGGTTGAGAGTTCGCCCTGGTGAACATATTTGAGAGTTCCACAATGTGAGGCAAGGCTGAGTGATTTTTTTTTCAAGGAGAAACAGATCTATTTTGAGGTTGACAATATTATTGTTAATAGACTCCTGTATCATTTTTGTCCAAGTTTTGAGAATAACAAAGCTTTTTACAACTGCATTTGGGGCCACTGAAAAATTCCTTCTCCAGTTCTCTGATCCTCCCTTAGCTAAGGCAGGCTCTTTATTGGTGTCAGAATTATTGTGGAAAGTTTGCAACAAAAACCAAATATGATTCGGGGTCAGGTTCCATTCATGAGGCAATAAGAAATTCTCCTTAACACGTCTACCCCTGAAATGCAATGCTCCCACCCACAAATGTCAACGCTTTGACTAAACCAACAGGCTGTCAAAGTACAAGCTAAATAATTTCTCATTGATTATTTTCCTTTCGTTTGAAAAGTATGGCAGATTGGGCTTTCTACGTGATGCTTTACCAACATATTTGTGAGATAACAAAATAATCAATGTGTTTGCCTAAGTTTTCAAGTGCTGAACTCTTGATTCAGTAAATATACTCTCAGATTTTTTTTTGGAACTGAACATTAATTGATACTGCTTCTCAAAGTCAGTCTTCATTTATGTTTTCAAATGAGTGAATTTCTTTGTTTTAGTATATTTCATGTGCAGTGAGAATGGATCCCGCTGTATGCTAGTATTATATTTAAGGTTTGCTTCATCTTCTGGGTTAGTGAGGAGGAAAGGAGGAGGATGAAGAATAGCTGTGCTGGCATCCATACCCTCAGCGACATGTGGGAGGATTTTCTTTGGTTAATTTCTTGACTGTGAGCTCATTCAACTTCTTGGTAACAGTATTCACAGTGGAAAATTTTAACCACAATTTAAAACCAATTACGTGCAAGTTTGGTTCAGCATGCCTTCCACTGTCAGATGCCCCTTAATTTTAATGGATAAAATATTCTATAACCTCCATCACCAGCCCCTACATCCCTTCTCATCTCTGTAACCTTCTCCAGTCTTACTCATTCCTTCAGCTCCTCTTTCGCTCTTTAGACCCCTTTTTCACTCCTCTAGCTATACAATTCACCCTATCTCTGAAACCTTCATCAGGTACTACAGCCCTACATATCACTAACTTCATGCAGGATCTACACGCTTCCTGTCTGTCGAACCTCCTCCAGCCCCTACACTCCTCCTGTCTCTGTAATATCCCCCTACTCCTCAACTCTTCCTTATCTCTGTAACCTCTTCCAGCCCTTACACCCCTCATTATGATGGTGAAATGATGGTCTAGTGGTATTATTGTTGGACAGTTAATTGAGAGACCAAGATAATGTTTTGGGGAGCTGGGTTCAAATCATATAGTGGGGGGGGGGTGGAATCTGAATTCAAATCCAAATCTGGAATTAAAAGTGTAATGTTGACCATAAATCAATTGTCAGAAACAAAATCCATCTGGTAAATTAATGTCTTTTCAGGGGCAAAAAACTGCCATCCTTGCTTCATCTGGCCTACACGGGACTCCTGATACACTGCAATGTGGTTGACTTTAAACTGTCTTCTGGTCAATTTGGGGATGGGCAATAAATGCAGGGCTAGCCCTCCCTCGTCCTATGAATGAATTTTTAAAAAATCCATAACTTACAGTAGCAGATACACTTTCCCTTCTCTGTTTCCTCCTCCATGACCTACACCCCTTTCTATCTCTGTTTCCTGCTCTAGCATGTACACACCTCCTCAACTCTGTAACCTCTCCAACCCTTCAGCCCTCCTTATCATGAGGGGGCATAATTTTGGGGTAAGAGGCAGGAAACTCAGGGGATTTGAAAAATAAACTTTTTCAAGTTGTGGTGGGAATTCAGAATGTACTGCCTGAAGGTAATGGAGGTCAAAAACCTTAAACCTCAAAAATATTTGGAAGGGCACTTGAAATATCATATCGTAACATTGAAGGATGTGAGATAGATGCAGGAAATGGGATTAGTGCAGTTTTAGTGGTAGTTATTGTTCGTGCAGACTCAATAGGCCAAAGGACCTTTTCTGCACTACAAGACTTTAAAAAGAATGAAAATCTGAAATAAATCACAGATCAGTGAACACCTGAGAAGATTTACCCATCATAACTTTGTGTATACTCTTCACACTATATCTTATTTGGGGTTTGATGCAAAAATGTTTGAATTTGCTGTATTCCAAATCTTGTACTAGAGAATAATTGCCCACTGAGAGTCAATAGACCATAGAACTTTTTTTATTGTTATTATGGAAATTCACTGAGTAAAATGACTACAAAAATAATTGCATTAGCAATATAACACCTGTGTGACGTCATTACAGTGCCAACATTGCAGCCAACAAAGAAAAGGGATAGATAAAAAGAGCCATCCAAGTTCATAAGATTTGGTACACCTCAGTTGGTGAGGTGCCATGAACCCCACAGTGTCTCCTGCACTAGGCAGAATGGAAATGAGTTAAACCTGAAATTTAGTGAAGCTCTCTGATTCTTAGTTATGGTTGGTGGCAGACCCTTGCCCATCCTTAAAATCCTGCTATTTCTTTGCACCTGGAAAGCTCTTGGTTGAGGAAATTGCTTGTTTTGTCAGCCACCTTGTGGAAAGGCATTCTGGCCCAAAAAGCCAAAGCTGAGCAGCAAATGCTGCAATGCAGTACCTTTCCTCTCCTAGGCCATGTGCTTTCAGGCTTGATGTAAACTGTAGAGTTGATCCAGCAAAAGCAGGGTTAGAGTGATGACTGATGCATTCAATAACCTAATTTTGCAGTTGATGTCGATAAGCCCAAACAGACTGCTCCCATCCAACTGATTGCCATACCAGAGGCTCCATCACTCAGACAGTTCCATAAAACCATCACCGTCTTGTTATAAATTATAAAATTAGGTTAGTTAGCTGGAATAATAAAAATGAAAGGAAGATTTGCCATGCTGTTCACAAACACATAGATTTCTCAAAATATTTTATAGCCAATGATATACTTCTGATGTGTAGTCCATGTTGTAAACATGAGGAAGAAATATGAGCACAACCCATGTCCCACAGACAGTAAAGTGTCTGTGATCAGATAATTTCTCTATATGGTGTTGAATGAGGATAGATATTGGCCACATCACTGGAGAAAACTCTTCTGCTCTTTTTTGTAAATGACATCACGATTCCAATAAATTCCACTTACCTCTCTCATGGCTCATTTCATATTGTAGTTGATGCCTAATTCCACATCCTTTGTTTGTTTTTATAATTATCCCTCAATCTTGTATGGTTCTATGTCCTACTGGTTTTCAACAGTTTATAATCTGTTTGATAAAATCCAACTAGTGTAGCAATAAGATTATTTAGTACAAATAAGTGAAAGTGTTGTATGTGAAAGCAAAACAAAAGGTGATATTTATATTTCATGAATGGGGTTTTGAAAAGCTGATCATGGAAGGGATACAAAGAGTCTAATTGATAATTGTACACACAGTATGGAGAAGCAATTAACAAAGCTAGTTGTCTCAGTATGTATGTTATGAAATTTAGTCATCTGAAATAAGGGAATATTTGTCATATGGATTTATGATCCCACTGATTCTAATACTTGAAAGGCCTGATTCCAGATTGAAACCTGGCTTGATAGATCATTCATTTATTTTGCAATTTAGTTATTGTGGTGAAACTGTCAAATTAAAATGACGTTGCCGAGACTGGTGTTGCGTAAGATCCATGGCTAGCTTGGTTCCTTTATCTGGAATCATGGACGGCCCCTTATCAAATTAGAAAAGCTGCAGCTTCCACAGGCAAGGGGAGGACTGGACTTTCCAGACTTTAAGAGGTATCAGTTGAACTCTTTATTATCGTATGTAGCTGATTGAGTCCCTTGTGACCCACAATCAATTTTGTTAGACATTGAGACCTCCCAAGCAAAGTGTCCCCTCATCAATCTTTTATTTATGGATAAGATGAGAGCTATTATGGACTATTGCAAAAACCCTATTGTATTAAATACAATTAAAGCCTGGAGGATAATGTGACAAGATGAGGGTACTCTGCAAAAAACCTCCCATTATGCCAGGGCCGACAGACGCTCTATTTAAAACTTGGAGGTCCAGAGGTATCTCTTGCTTGGGGGACCTGCTCGATAGGGAGGTTATGATGTCTTTTGAGCAGTTGCACCAGACGTTTGGACTGCCTAACCGGGACCTCTTTCGGTATTTCCAAATAAGAAATTATATACAGAAGAAGACCACACTGCTAGGCAATCCCTACAAATCTGATAGGGAGAGAAGAATGCTATTGCTGATGGGGCTGACCTCAGTCAGTACTCTTTATCACTCATTATATAAAGACATGGAACGATTATTTAAAACATGGAATGAAGAATTGGGGTTAGAAATCTCTTCAGAAACGTGGGAGGGCATCTGGGAAAATGCCAGAAAGATCTCTATTTGCATAGAACTCAAGCTATCCAATTAAAGATACTCCACAGGGCTTATAAAGCACCTGAACGACTCGCAAAATTTAAGATAGGAGCATCCCCACTGTGTTCTTAATGCAAAATAGAAGTTGTCACTCTCACACATTGCCTATGGACATGCCATAAGATCTGCAGGTATTGGGACAGAATAGCAAATGCCTTGACAGAGATCTTGGTTATGGAGATTAGATTGGATCCAATGTCTCTACTCTTGGGTTTTTCAGATTTTCTCTCCCTGGATGTGCACAGGAGGAAACTATTTTCCATTCTCTCCTTTTGTGCAAGGAAAAATATCTTAGTGAATTGGGCAGCTGAAGGCCTTCCAGGACTTTGGAACTGGCACAGGTTAATCATGGAATATATCCCCCTTTTCCCCCTTGACTTCCTCACAAATATAGTGCACCAAAAAACTGAATTACTCTATAAAATATGGCAGCCCTTTTTGAACTATATCGACACTGATATTTCAGCCTTATTGTCCAGGGCTTTTGTCTGGCGGTGGTAATAGTCCTGGCTGGTCCGGGGACCCCCCGGGAGGAGGAATCCTGCATATATACGGGTTTTGTTATGACTTGATGTAAATCTATTTTGAGCATGTACTTAGTTATTTAATTATACACTGTTGTTTATCACTAGTAATGTGTGATATTCTATTTTACGTTTTGGTTGTTTGTAAGATAGATCAGCAGTTAATTGGGTTTTTCTCTTTTTTTTGTTTCAGTTATTATTTATTTCTTGACTTTTTTTTTTATTTATTTAATTTTATATTGGTGTTTATACTTGGTTGTATCACTTTTTTGTAATTTTGTAAAAAAAAATTTAAAAAAAATTTTTTTCCAATAAAAATACTTATTAAAAAGAAAGTCAGTGAGTTAGCCTGTATCTGAGATTCTTGGGAAGGAATGGAAAAAGTTACATCAGGAATGTGCAGAAAGTCACTGAAAGAACATCAGAAGGAGCATTCTCATAGGATATAGAAGGCGAGGTAGAATATTCATTTTAACTAGGGCTACTCTGCCTAACCAGGATATTGGGAGACTGACTTTTTTTTTAAAAAACTGAACTCTGAGAAAAGCAAAGTGCTTTTATTAGCCCTGTCTACTTAAGCTGTTTTTGTAGTTCATGATGTCTTTCCAGTTCTGCTAACCTGGAGACAACCAAGAATTGAAACTGCTCCCACTCCTGACCCAACCTTTCTATTTCTGTACATTGTAAAAACTCAACTTTATAAACCCTTCAACCGTTAACTTACCATGTAATTTTAGATTACGCTACGAACTTTCTTAGAAGTATTACTTTGAGCTTATTGTTCAATATTACTTTGACATTTGTTTTTTTAAAAAAAAGCTGACTTCACAGAAGGAAAACTAAAAATCCACTTATCTCAAGTACAGAATGCAAATTCCTAAGTAACAATATATTAAATACTTTCATCATAGTGTAATTGAGTAACAAAGACAATTTTGCTCAAATTGTGTAGAAATTGTGCCCCAACTGAATCCCAATTTTGCCCTCGTTCTATAAATACATTGTTTTCATCTGGGGTATAAGAAGCAAGATTTGAATGTTTACTGATTCATAGAATTGGAGGGACTTTGACAGTGATGTAAAGCATAAGAAATATGAACCTGCCACATCATTGTATCAGATCATAGCCAAATGTGAACATCACTTTGCCAAGCTGTATCCAACTGGATCCCTTAGTGACCAAATATTTCTTGATCCCTGTCTTGGATATACTTAACAATTGAGAATGCATAGTATTTTGGATTGGATAATTCTGCAGGTTCTCTGAATGAAGTATGTTTTCCTTCTGTTAATCTCCTTATCCTGAGATAACTCTTAGTTCTAGATTCTACTGCCAAATAGAGTTTTAACTCTTCTTTTAAAATTTAACCTACTTTCCTAATCAAATGTTATTGTACTCCTCTGGAGCAGGTAGGACTTGAACCTGGACGCCTCAGTGCAGGGGTAGAGACACTACCACTGTGGCACACAGAATCCCTGAATTTTGACTTTTGCTCAATATAGTAAATTACTCTCCTCTGATAGCTTCAGTTTATATAAAGCCTACTCACAATTGGCCATAATAAGATTCAGTTATCTAAAAATGACTAACATATTGGACAATAGGGTAATTAACCTGCTTGTTTATAACTTTTCACTACAAGAATTAAATTCATGTCTTGCAAGTGAGATGAAGCATCACTTTATGTACTGCAGACTTATGTTCCTCTACCAATTTTTTGAATGAATGGTGCACTTCATGATTTGTAATATCAGAAAAAGATGGTTCATTGGTCGCTATTTAATTTAGCTTAAATTGGTTATTAATCTGAGCTCATAGGAAATATGGGTTTGTTTTTTCAAATTGCTTTTTTTGTTATGATGACAGGAAATTTGAATTTTAATAGCTGTGAGTGAAGATGATTTGTGAGAGGCTTAGTAAGAGTGTATTTGGTAAATTTGAAATGCTACTTCAATTTAAATTGTGGCATAGGTTCAAACTGACAGAAGGTCTGATGTCAAAAAGCTCTTCACATATTGCTTAATTTTTGTTTGGAATCCCTCAGGACTGTGATTTCAAGTACTAATGTTACTAAACAAATTCTTGAAAGACTTGAAATTTAGGATGAATTATACAACAGCTAGTGTTAATACAGATTTTTATTTTATTTTGCCCTATACTATATAATATCAAAATATTGGCATCTTAAACTTGTTCCAGAATAAAACAAATAAGACTGTCTTTGGGAACATTACAGTTGTATCTTTGCAGCTTTTGATGCTCTGATTCAGTGGTGAAAGTCAACTCACTGACATTTGATTTTATTTGGATGAATTTGGATGAGCTAAATGATTTTCTCCATCAAGATTTTGATTGATGAGCTTTCTGTCATTTGTTCTCTAGCCTGGCTCTTTTCATATCTTTCTTTACTTTAGGGATATCATGACTCAAATATTCCCCTCTTCAACCTAGTTTTCAAATATACCATTTATTCTGATGTCTCTGTTCTGCTGGTGTTGAAATCAAGACATGCAGCTGAATTTTCCCTCTGAAATATCAACACTCTTTCCACCTGACAGCTGGGTGGGTGGGATAAGGCCTTTGCTTCATGGGGTGCAGACATAGTCCCATTGGGCTGGTAAAGGTTTGAAAGATAGATGGTGCAGGCAGTTAGTAGCTATGGGTGCAGGATGGAGATGTGACTCTGAAATACTGGCATAATGTAAAGCCATCACTAACCGTTATAGTGGCATCCATTTTGGAAGAAAGTGTTTGCACCAGAAAATCATGAAGTATTGCAGAAACCTGGTTTCCAGGGCAAGGTTTTCTATCACTCCTCATACTGAAATGAAGTTCAATTTGGAACCTGATAATTCAGGCAGGTATGTGTGTGAGGGGGCAGTGGGGGATGTCCTCTGTTTTTCAGTCTTTGAAGGTGGGAAGAAAAGGCCACCAAGTCAAATAAGATTGACATGGCTGAAACCCCAGCAGTAGTTGTGGTCAAAAGTCCAGTATCATAAGACATTTCCAGTATCATAAGTGATTTCTTTCATCTGGCAAGGTGAGTGCCATGAGAGTCCCTGATGACAGGCCTCTGGGTATTCATACTCCAGCTGAGCAGCCTTGGTGCACAAGCTGCTCTTAATTGTGAAGTAATGCAAGACTTGAGCAAGAATAATTAACTGAGGAATGTCATCCAGGGGTTGAATGAATCTGGATCAGATCAGATGGTAGGCAAGAGTATCTAATCAACAGTCAGTCTTTAGAGAAGAGAATTTGGATGCAGACCAAGTATAACTCTACAATATGTAAATGCAGAACAATCGAATCCAGAGTTACTTGGATGACAAAACAGATGGGGATTAAGATAGGGAACTGATCAACAATCTCAGAGATCCAAGCCAAATATACAGACTTCAACTGAAGTGAATAAGCACATAAATGAAAGAGTTTGAAAGTAGGCTAACAGCTAATAGAAAAGGGAATCTGAAGTATTCCTTGGGCATATAAATAGTAAGAAGGAAGTACAAAGAAGCATTGGCCTGATGACGGGCCAAAAGGAGGATTTAAGTATGGAGGCAAACAGCATAACTGAGATAATAAATTAACGCTTTATATCTGTCTTATCAAGGAGCAAGATGGTGCACTGGTCATGGTGAAGGAGCAGATAATTCAGAAACCTGAAGGGCTTAAAATTGGTAAGGAGGAGGCATTAGATAAGCTGTTTGTATTTGGGATTGATAAAGCACCAGGACTGGTTGGGATGCATCCAAAGGTACCATAGGACATAGCATGAGATTTAAACCATTTGGCATGTCAACTCGACTGCACCCTGCAATCACAACAGATCTGATAATCCTCAACTCAACTTTTCTGCTTGATCCCCATAACTCCGGATTCCTTTTAAAAAACCTGTTAATCTCCCTGCATTAAAGGACAACATACCATTTGTCTTCCCAGTTGCTTGCTCTACCTGCATGTCAATATTTCGTGATTCACAGTCACAGACAACCAGATCCCTGTGTACTGCAGCATTTTGCAGTCTCTACATTTAAATAAGATGCTGTTTTTCTGTTCTTACTGCCAAATTGGACATTTTCCCACATTGCACACCCTGTGCCACGTTTCATCCCACTCAGTCTGTCTTTCATTGCAATTTTTCTGTTTCCTTCTCTCTGGATGTTTTGAGCTTCTCCTTTGAAAGAAATAACTTAAATAAATCTGATTCATTCAGTTTGTCATGCAGGAGTATGTTACTTTTCTGCCTTTAGCTTTCTGTGATGGGAGAACCCAAACAAATCATCTGCTCGTCCATCATTCCAGGTTTTGCAGGATCCTGAGCTAACTTTTAGCTAACCTTTGGGTGCTATAAACTGGAAAATATCAAGATCAAAATTACACTACAGGAACCAAACAGATCTGACAACCTTGCCAACCAGTCCAGTGATTCTAGGGTCTTCTCTATCTGACAGGGTGAAGCTCCTCAGGTTGTATCAAATCCCTACCTTGTAATAAAATCACTAAGCTTTTTTTCAGAAGTGCAGTCAAGGCCTGTAATATCTTGCTTTACTAGGCTTGGTGGTTGTAGACTTGACTCAATCTTTTCCTCTGTATAAAATATGCATCTTTCAAAACACCCTGTTATGACATTATGACATGTCTAGATGATGGGAGTTGAACCTAGAACTACTGGTTCAGACATAGTACAATACTCCTGTGACACAGGACCCCCCCCCCCCCCCCCAATGTTATTTTTAACTTGCCAATATGATATGAGCATAGGAGTGGTGTTTGTAACACCTTTTGGGTGTTCTTTGGTTGTAAGCTACTTAGTGGCTGCAGTAGGACCCTCTGTTTATGCAGAATTACTACTGCAACTATCTTGAATTTTAATCCCACCCATTTCTGGTTTAGTCCCAGACAGGGTATGAATTATGCCAGAAGTTCATTTCCAATCATATGTAAGGCTTGGATCCAGGAATTTAGTGTAAATTACTCAAGAGAAACTTGGTATGTAAATACATTCATTCATTATAACTTTACTTTATAATAGACCAGTTCTGATTTTAAAATTATTCAATTTTTTTTCTCTATTCATCCACAAGAACAAATCATTTCTCTGTATCTAACCTATCAACTGATATTTTTCTGTTATGAAGGAACTGTTGTCTGTATTAGTGCAGGGAAAGGCAGACTATCTCAGCTGTCATCAGCGGATTGAATTCATTAGTAATAACGTAGAGCAGCCATGTTCCTTTTTGTGGTTATCTTTAACTTGGATTAACTCTGTATAAAATATGCAGCATCTGACTTAAATTTAAGGGATTATAATGTTTACAGTTTATTTATTCATTAGAAAGTCAATTCAATGGCATAAACGTTATAGTCTGTTTGCAAACCAAACTGGAGTAGACAGTTTAACAAACATCTGAATCAAGGCAATAAAGAGAACCAATGAACATTGCATGCAAAACAATGAATTCAATTAACTGTTAACCAAGATGTTGCCTCTCAATACATGAATCTAGATTCCCTTAGTGATGTAAGGGAAAGAATGATGAAACATTTAAGTATGTTTTACAATTGGCTCTAAATCATAGCTAGCCAATGGCAACAGTAGAAATGGATGATAATTAGGGAAATATTTTTTGTAGTCACTTGTGTTTATGAAAATTCCACTTTATTCATAAACATGACCAGTTTTTTCACTGATCGCTAAATTGATTCTTTGCAACTCTATTCATAATCAGAAACTTAAGTTAAATCTGTTAGTATTTTGTTTCCACAATTGGAAATCACCTTCATCAAGGAAAGGAAATATGCCTTGATCGAAACTAGCATCTAGGATTACATGGAAATGGAAATCTCCATTTCATCTGTCATCCGGAAAGTGGGCTTTGGTACTGCATATTTCACTGAAATTGCTTGCATCATTGATTAAATGTATTGATCAGTGAAGATGTAATCTAGCTCCTTTTGTGGTTTGAGTGAAATGGAACCTTTCCACCGTTGATTGACAATCAAGTTACTGAAACTGTTGAAGTACACAATCCTTATTTTAATTATTTTATAATTTTATAATTTATAATTTTAATTTATAACGACTGATTGGCCCCATGTTGTACAAATTTTCGTCTAAATTGGACATGAAAAATTGCCAAATTATTACTGATCATGCCTTGCCTTGTCTGTGTAGCATTTGTTTTAGTCAGTTATGTGTTGTATAATAGGTGAAGGCAGTAGCTGCGATACCCTCCATGTTTTATTCACTGCCTATTCATTAAATATTATTTTCGTCTTGCAACTCCAGAAATTGGTAGTCATTTGTTCTGCGTAAAGGCCTGAGGAGCATAGAGCAACCTGGTCACGGAGCTGCTGCTTATTCGCGCGGAGTTAAGAAAGAAAGTGGAGCCAGGTTGTGCTGACTGACTAGTATTAGGTGGTAGAATGCGTAGAATAGTCTTTTAATAATGTAACAGTAAGACCAAAGCCTAGTGTACTCTGACTACATGTATTATAGTAGTTAGTCTTGATGTACAACAGGCAACGTTATAAAGAAATCTGAATACGGTTCTTGACTTTGCGTTTTTAATAAGGCTGCTTGAACCCTACTCATGGATGTGGGTATGAAACTACACAACAGAAGGACTCTTCTATTTGCACTCTGTGGACTGCATAATTATTACTTCAGACAAATAACAGAACCAAAGTTGAACTCTTACAGAAGTTCAAAGTCTTTCAAGTGTTTTAGTTCTGTTAAGTTTAAATAGAAATTGTTTCCTCCCAAGAACGTATCATGCGTTCAGTTCGACCTTTATTAATTAGGAGGGGTTGGGTGGGGAATTTATTTGAGTTATATAAACTGCTTTCATTATTCTTTCTGGCAACATGGCTTGGTAAGAACTTTCCCAACTGAACTGGAGAAAATTAATAAAGAATTCTGAATGTAATTCGGGTGGGTGCGCTTCAGTGATTAGCACTGCTGTCTCTCTGCGCTAGCGACTTGGGTTCACTTCCGCCATCGAACAGCTGTCTGTGTGGAATTTGCACAGTTTCTCCCGTGTCTGCCTTATTTTCCTCTCGATGCTCCGGTTACCTACCACAGTCCAAAGATGTGTAGTTGAGGTGGTCTAGTCATGGGGGATGCAGGGTTACAGGGATGGGGTGAGGCTGGATGGAATGCTGCTTGGAGGATAGGTGTGGACTTGATGGGCCGAATGGCCTGCTTTCACAGTATTGGGATTGTAGTTTCTAATTTTGTAAAATGCGTGAATTACATATATTGCTAAAATAGTTCGCATCTCCATGGCATTAAGAATCTGGTGATATGATGCAACAATTATTGGTAATGTGAATTGAAATAAACAGGAATGGAGTAGTAAAAGATGCAGACTATGTACCATAGCGCACACTTGTACAAAAGCTAGCACAATATCAGTTACTGAACAATTTAATTTCATTTGTCTTTGCAAAATTTAAGAAAAATGTACCTGATATATTTCACAAATGGAATTTGATAGCCTCTTGTTATACATCACTTGCAATTTAGAAGTTGGGCTTTTATTGTGATGTAAATGTTGAACATATAGTGTTACTGTTTATTGAGTAACAGTGATGGGAAGCATAATATCAGTATTTCCTTAATGAGAACCCAAAGGCTACTTCATTATTATTTTAAATAACTTTTCAGCTAATGGTTAATTTCCACACTATCATTAATTTTACTGAGGAGCTAATGAATTGCAAAGTTACAGCTATTGACAGCATGTTACAAAGATTTGCTCCATATTTCAGTTGATAATTTAAAGATTAGTGATACTTTTGAACAATAATACTTTTGACTGACTGCGTTTATTTAGTAGTTAATTTGCTAATTTTCCTTGTCAATGTAAGCAAAAATGCATCTAGTTTCTGGTTTTAGTGCTTATTTTGAGTGAGACTTTGTGTTGGCATTATTGTGAGGGGGCAAGATTTTTGGTGGAAGGAGCTTTTATAGATAATGGATCAAGTTTGTGCCTTAGTTCAGTTTGAAAAATATTGTTAGTACTATTTTAGCTTTGTTTCTCTGTAACCATGTTTCAGTGATTTGAATTTTACATGGAGCGAGTAGAGAAATGGGGAACTATGCATGAAGGGAATCAATTTTTGGGAAGTGGGCCCTTTGGTACAAGGAGGGAATAATTCCCTAGCCAGTAACAGTGTGAGCATGGCATGTGGCATGAAGGTAAAACAGTAAAAAAAAAGTCAAAAACCAATACCCTCTAGCACCAGCACTACTAGAGTCCAGTTTTAAGGTATACCAGATCCTACTACTCCTCTCTTCCAATTTTTCCTGGATCTTCTTGTCTGAACACCACTGCCACTATAATGTGGCATGGCAGCTGGAAAAGAGCCTTGGTGATCATTAATTGTTGCTTAAGAACCTCGGGTGGCCCAAGGACAAGCTACCTGATTATTTCTCTGCCCCTGTTAAAATCCCTAGAAGAGGTGGATAGACAATGGGCATGTTGCTGCTACACTGACACCAATCAGCTCTTGGGTGGGGTGTTAAATTTCTGTCAGCTGCATCCCCTGAATTAATTTTTAAAAGCCCTCTTATCTGGTAGCTCACTAAATTCTGTTGTATATGGAATTTAAGAGCAACATTTTTAACCCATCACCAGGAAATTGAATTATTGCCCCCTGTCCAGTAAAGTTTCCCCTGCTTGCTCTTCAGAAATCTTTGAGCAGACCCAGATTTTTTTAAAATGGTTTTCTTTGAATGGATATGGATGTTGGACCTGCAGTCTTGTGTGGAAATAACATTGGGCAATTCCCTTGCTGCCTGGAATCCTGTATGAATGTCTCCCAATCCATGTGATTTTCTTTGATAGTGATCCAGGAAATATTAGCTTAAAACCTGATGTAATATGTAGATAACTGCAACCCTGAGCACCCTTCAATTACCTCACATCTCGCTTCCTCCAATCTCCTTATTCCCACTGAACCTGACCCACACATGATTATCCCATGCCAAACAGACATTTTTTAAATGATTCTTATGTGCAAACAAGACCATTTGTTGTCCATCCTGAGCTGCTCTTGAACTGATTGGCTATCTAGTCCACCACAGTGGCCAATAAAGAGTCAGCTACATTGCTGTGGCCCAAGAGTCATTTCGCTGCAGTGAGTTGAGTTCTGTAAGGAGAGAAGCAGGTGGAGGAAACTGGAACAAATGAAAGAGTTGAAGTGGCATCATTCAGGACTGGCATGCTCCTGATAAAATCCCACCCATTGTCTGGCACCTTTTTTGTTATAAATGCCCTATTGGGAGACTGAGTTTCCTACTGGGATCATAGGGTGGATGCATAGCCACCTTGTCAACTTCAAAAGAAGCCGAACAAAGAATTCTATGATCTTTGTCAAGGTTCTTTGGCTGGGCATCCCATATGTTATCTCATCTCATACAATATTGTGATTAAGTGATATTCATTAAACCTAATGTGCTAATGCTTCCTCTTCTGTTTCTGCTTTAGTTATGTCAGCATCCATACTGTACCAACATAATTTTCATTATAACTGTTGTTAAGAATATGATAATGACCAGATGGTTTTTTTTTGTTTCTAACATTGATTGAGGGATAGATTTTGGCCAGAACACCAGGGATCACTCTGCTGCTCATCTTCAAAATGTTATGATGGGATCCTTCATATCCACCTGGAGGCAGATAGAGCCTCTGTTTAATGTAATTTTGGAAGGAAATTATGTAGGTGTTTGGTTTAAAAATACCAAATTAATTTGATGTGAGCTATGATGCAGTATTAACAGAATGCTGCTTTGCTGTATGCATGAATAAAATGGTGGGGGTAAAAAAAAAACTTGTGGTTTTTTTCTTGTACTTCCATATTGATTCTTTGCAAAATAACTGATATATTCAATTAATATGTTGTGCAGGAAATGAATATTAAGTTGAGGAATGTTCTCCCCATTTAGAAAATAGTCCATACCTCTATTCTTCCTACCAAAGTGCATGACCTCACATTTGCCCACATTGTATTTCAAAGTTGTGGTTGCCTTTAGGCAGCAAGTTCTTATTATTTGAAACCAAATTAAACTGGATCCAATATGTTTATTGATTAAGAATGGCAGTAAAGGAAAGAAATTGCATATCACCGTGAGCATGATACTTATGATATTGAACAGGAGAATCAGAAATTGAAGGAAACTGCTGTTTTTAACTTTTCAAGGTATTTCTTTTTGGATGAAGTTTGCGATTGTTATGCAAATTAAACTTTGTGGTGTTAAGAATACAAGTTTGTGCTGCTCGTGACCGAGGTGTTCTGTATTTACTATTATTGGATATTGAGGGGTCCAGCAACTGCCTGACTGCATACTCATCTGAAAGTTGCCCTGTCCTACTGCTACTCCAAGCCCTTCCATTTTCTATTAGCAAGCTGTGGACATAATTGGCAAGCAAGGGACAAATAGTTGGACTTATCTTGGTGTACCCCTGTATTTACCAGAAGTCAATGTGGAAAGATGTAGGAACAACAGGCTGAGGTGAGAGGAGATTTTAATTTTCCCAACATTGTCTGTGATTCACTTAATGTTAGAAGTCGAGATGGAGCAGAATTTGTAAGAGTATTCAGCAGGGTTTTTTAGAGCAGTATGTAAATAGTCAAACTCCGGAAGGAACCACACTGGACCTGGTGTTGGGGAATGAGTCCGGTCAGGTGGTTGATATTTCAGTCGGGGATGACTTTGGGAATAGTGATCACATTCCGTAAGTTTTAAAATGCTCCATAGACAAAGACTAGAGTGGTTCTAAAGGAAGAGTGCTAAATTCGGGGAAAGCTAACCAAACCAACATTTGGCAGGAGCTGGGGAATGTAGATTGGGAGCAGCTATTTGAAGGTAAAGTGAAGTTGCATGGGGTCCAGGATGTTCGAGCTAGGTAGAGAACTGGTTGGGCAACAGGAGACCGAGTAGTAGTAGAAGAGTTTCTCAAAATGGAGATCTGTGACCAGTTGTGTTCCACAGGGATCTGTTCTGGGACCACTGTTGTTTGTGATATACATAAATGATCTGGAGGAAAGTATAGGGTTGTCTGATTTAGCAAGGTTGCAGATGACACTAAGGTTGGTGAAGTACCAGATGGTGAAGGGGACTGTCAGAGAATACAGATAGATTGGAGAGTTGGGCAGAGAAATGACAGATGGAGTTCAATCTGGGCAAATGGGAGGGAATGAAGTTTGGAAGATCCAATTCAAGAGCAAACTACACAGTAAATGGAAAAGTCCTGGGGAAAATTGATGTACAGAGAGTTCTGGGTGTTCAGGTCCATTGTTCCCTGAAGTTGGCAACGCAAGTCAATAGTGGTCAAGAAGGCACACTATATGCTTTCCTTCATCAGACAGGGTATTGAGTACAAGAGTTGGCAGGTCATGTTACAGTTGTATAAGACTTTGGTTCGGCCACATTTGAAATATTGTGTACAGTTCTGGTTGCCACATTATCAAATGGATGTGGATGCTATGGAGCAGGGTAAAAACAATGACTGCAGATGCTGGAAACCAGAGTCTAGATTAAAGTGGTGCTGGAAAAGCACAGCAGTTCAGGCAGCATCCAAGGAGTACTAAAATTGACGTTTCGGGCAAAAGCCCTTCATCAGGAATACCCTGGAGCAGGTGCAGAGAAGGTTCACCAAAATGTTGCCTAGTATGGAGGGAGCTAGTTATGAGGAGAGGTTGAGTGGATTAGGATTATTTTCATGAGAAAGACTGAAGTTGAGGGGAGACCTGATTGAGACCTACAAAAATCGTGAGCAGTATAACCAGGGTGGATAGCAAGAAGCTTTCCGCCAGAGTTGGGGACTCAATTGCTAGGGGTCACAAGTTCAAAGTGAGAGGGGAAACGTTTAGAGGAGGTATGCATGGGAAGTTCTTTACGCAGAGGGTAGTGGGTGCCTGGAATGCGTTGCCTGTGGAAATGGTACAGGCGGGCATGATAGCATCATTTAAGATGTATCTAGATAAATGAATGGGCAGGGAGCAGAGGGATACAGATCCTTAGAAAATAGGTGACCGGTTTAGATAGAGGATCTGGATCGGCGCAGGCTTGGAGGGCCGAGGGACCTGTCCCTGTGCTGTAATTTTCTTTGTCCTTTGTTTTGTGTGGAAGTGAGTAAAAAGCATTTCAAATTAAATATGTTAGTTTTATGATTGAGTGTCAAACAATTATGCAATTATTGACCCACGAAGAATGATGGATTGCTTGTGTCAGTGACACAAACTGCGGAATCTTAAAAGGATCTGGAACTGGACAAGAAATGCAATAATATCAAGATCATCCTGCTCCAGCTTTTGTGTTTTTCACTTGAGGCATGGCAAGATTCCTTCCAAGAAGTAGCAAATTGCCAATTGATGAGATTTAATTTTTTTTAAGCTTCTTGGCCCACCTTGCCTCCTTTTTAACTTGTAAGTTCACATCTTGCGAAACGTGCCCAACAAACTGGCCAGGTGCCTAACATCTAATTTCATCTCACCTATTTCTCTGAATAACCTCCATGCTGGAAACCAGGCAGCAATACTTTAGGCATGCTTTTTGGCCACTAACCACATGCCCCTCATGTTAACAGACATTGCATCAATATATGTCAAACTTTAAGAAATCTCATGGCACATATCTGATCACTTACAGGATGCTTCTGCACCATTAGACTGCACTAGGAAATACCATTGTATTGTTGCAGTGAGAACATTGTGTTCAGATACATGTAAACCAGCACATGGCTTGACCACATTGCCTGTCCGGAGTCTTCACTTGCTGTCATAAGTGCTCGTCCCTGGCTGAATGCTCAGTGTTTCTTGTTTTTGCACTTTTTCCCTTCATCTATTGAAACCAGCCTCATATTATTGTTGCTTTGCCATTTGGAGCAGATGCAAAGCCAGGAAGTTTGTCATAGTTGTCAGCAGTCCTCCGTCACATTGAAGAGTTCACTACACAGTAAGTCGGGGCAGCCTCCACGGTCAGTCAAGACCGTACTTGAGCCAGTCAGAGTCTGGATGCTCCCCTCAAAGGGTGAGGAGTCAAATGAAAGGTGGCACACTGTCACAATAGGACAGAATATTGTGGGCAGTTGTCTTTCTGGAATAAGAGAGGCAGGTATTGGAGGAGAAGTAAGCTAGGAATTACATGTAAGTAACTTGCTTCTTAATTCTGTAAATCCTGCACACCATCTGTAAAGCACAACCATGAATGTGATGAACTCCGGTCCATTTGCCTGAACAAGAACAGCTCTAGATATACTTGAAGCTCAACACAAAGCACCCATATGATTGATACATCATCCAATACCTTTAACATTTATTCTGTCCTCCAATGATTTGCATGGCAACAGTGTGTATGATGTACATGGTACACTGTGACAATGCCCGAAGGTTCCTTTTGACATAACTTTTCAAACCCACAGCCTCTGCCACCCAGAAGGAGCAGAGCAGTAGATGTATTGAAAACTATTACCTGCAATTTCCTCTCCAAGCCACATGTCATCTGACTTGGAACTATAGTGCCATTCTTCACTGTCATTAAGTCAAAAATTTGGAATTTTCTTTCGAACAGCTGAGTGCGTAACCTGACCCCAGACTATTGTGCTTTAAGATACCTGCTCATCAGCATCCTCTTAAGGACTATTGAGCGAGCAATGCCCAAAGCCCGTGAACAAAGAAAGAAAATTCCTAGGCTGTTGAGGTTGGCCTTTTAACAAGTTTGTCTCAATGTTAAGAAGACTCTGTAGATGTGTCTGCATGGTTTCCAGGAATGGTCTGCCTGATCTAGTTATATCCAGCCCATTCAGAGTGGAAAAAAATCCTTTTGCAGGCTATTTGTCCCAAGACAGGTGCGGCAAGCCACAGAATTTCATAACTCCACTACTTGTCTCTCGGATGAAAATTGGACGCTTTTACATCTTGTTTGTAAAGAAATAGATTCAGCTCATATTTTAAAATCCAACAACTTTTTTGCGCTTAAAGAATACTGGGGTGAAATTGGTCTTCCACAGAAACAGCAAATGAGCAAAAGCAAATTGGCATCACAATTTTGCACAGTGCACACTTTTAATTGACTTTAGTGGATAGGAAAAGTAGACTTCTAATTTACCATTTCAATCATTCACTGAATTGTTCAATTGGTCCCTTTCATTGCGCCTTTATAATTTTTATTGATTCTCTTCACTACTGCACAAGTTGCATCTTGAGTATGTTGAATAAGTTTTTCATCTTTAACAGGAAATGAAATAAATAGAAATGGGATTAAAATCAGAGGTCATAATTGAGCGATCATTTCATTTTAACTTCAACATGTCACATGTTTTTCCCTTTTTTTTTCTAAAACTTTACAGGTTCTTGATGGTGTTGATTTGCTTGATCTTCAGTGTACTATCTACCATTGATCATTATGCTGACTTTGCAACTGGAACTTTGTTTTGGATGGTAAGTAGAATGGATCCTCTTGTCCTCTACGACAACCTTATTGTACTGCTATAAAACTAGCAGTGCAAATCAGCTGAATATCATTAAAAATGTTGACAGTTTTAATCTTATTGAGTCAATAGAACTGAGAATAGGCAGTTTCTGTAATAGATAGAATGATGATCAAGTTGAAATATGTAATTCTTTCGAGAATTTCCATGGTTAAATCTTTGGTATAGATAAAAGTATAAAGGTGACATTGTATAATTAAATTGAGGATTTAGTCATTGTCTTAAACCTGGTTACAGAAGCCATTTAAAATTTAATTAGGATTGATTGTTAGCAAAAAGAAAACATAGCTGTCATCAGTAAATTACTTTGTGACCCAGTCCATCCACTGAAAAACTAATGGCAATCCTGTCTTGTTCATTTTTGGGAGTCCTGAAGGGAACCAATATTCAAGCAATCAATGAATGAATTACTTGTTATTAGGGTTCCAATGCATTGAAATGTAGAGAGGCTGCCTGTAATAACAGCTTGCCAATCAGATGTTTTAGCAACTCTTCAGTCCCAGCAATGTTTCGAGGAGTAGTGGCCAATGTTGGGGTTATAGCAATCTCCACAAGAGATGAGTTGGGGGGGTTCTGGTTGGGACCATTCAGGCAGAGTTGGTTGTTGTGGAGAGTGATGGAGATTTTAAAGAGGGCATTTGATGGAGCACAGTGTCTGATTTAGGAGGGTTCAATCCCACCCCATGTTCTGAGCTTGTAATGTGGTGTGTGCTACCACACCTCTCCCCAAACCACTGATATAGTAAAAGTGGTGATGGGATGAATTGGCTGCTAATGGACAACTTATGGACTTCTGACTACATGATGATGACCTATCTTAATTGGAGGCAGTTAGGAAGGTGATGCATGTCCACTCATTATTTCACAACCAATTATATTTGACACCACTACCTTTTATCCCACACGCTAGGTGGGGAGCAGAGGAATTAAATTCCACCCAGAGTATTAGTTCTTATTTTTATTTTTCAGCAATTCTAAATTCTACCAAATTCTAAAGTAGTAATTAAGTCAGCGAGTAGCTTATTAGTTTTGAAAAAGCTGAATTCTTGTGGAAGTACCTTATTTACTTGTAAAAATACTTTGTTTCTAAATACCCAATGTCTATATGTTATAGTAGATGACCTGTGCTGCCAATTTCCAGATTACTCATTACTTCCATTGGAAGATGAGTTGATAAGGAATGAATGCAGAAAATGAATTAAAAGTTTCCATGAATTAACATTGTAGATATACAAATAAATGTGTGCCTTCAGACTGAACTATTAGTTGATTCTCCATTGATGGTTTGTAGAATCAGATCATGTGGTGATTTGTAAGAATTTCTATGCTTGTGGTTTGATTAGTACATTTAAAAGTAATTCAGGAAAGATAATTATAATTGTCTTGAAAACAGCTCCAATGTATTTGACTAGAACAATTTTGGATGCCATGTTTCCTTCATGGAGTCTATTTACCAATTTTGTTACTGCACCTCAGATGAAGATTTGGAAGAATCAAGTTGCAGAAGATTGATTTATTGTGGGAGGCAGGAACAGCTACTAACAAGGCACATAGTAACAAGCAGTTGAGTTTTCAACAGTTTACTACATATTTAAACTAAATATAAAATCATATTACTCCTGTAACAGAATAGCATTGTATGACAGCAGATGTTTGTAAAACAAGGAGTTTGCCTTTCTCTTCAGAGCTGACACATCATTATTGAGTTATTTTGCAACTAACTTCCTTGGAGATTGTTTATGGAGGTTGTTAACTGGTCAGGAGTGATGTTTAAGTGAGGCGAACATAATTTGAAGAATTTGTCCAACATAATGATGGTAAGTTCAAAAGAGGGTAAAGGATGGAGCCACCTTCTCCGCAGTCCAAAAACAAAACTTCAAGCTTGAAGAAACCCGATTCATTTCCCCACATCATTTGCTGTAAGCTGTTGTGCTGCACCAATAAGTCAGGGATGTATAAATGTTAATAAATTGCTCTGCACTCTTAAAAGCAAGTGAATGTATCTAGAGAATGAAGATTAAGAAGCAGCAAGTCCTGCCAAGCCAAAATGATTATTTCAGCAAACTCTGGACAAGGACCATCGATCTGCTTTCCCAGCCTTTCTCTCTATTCATAACACCAATGTTCTTGTGGTGTCTCTGTTTGTACATGTATGGCAATTATATTAGAGGCTTAAATATGTGCTGACAGTTCACTATTCTTTACCTTTTAGTTTATTTATTTATAATACATAGTTATTCTTATTACGTACAGAAAATTGGTCTACGTTTTCTGTCAATGTGGATTTGAAAGATAAGTAAACTGGTAAATTTTGTAAACTTTCCAGAAATGTTTAACTTTTGTGACATTCAATTCATTAAACTTGCTCCACCATTTAATAAGAACATGGCTGATCTGAATGTGGTTTTAACTCCACTTTCCTGCCTGACCATTCAATTTTTAATGTCCTGATCAATCAAGATCTAACCAGCCCTGAATATATTAAATTATATAACTTTGCTATTCTCTTTACCCAAAGCCATAGTGGGCAGCACGGTGGCACAGTGGTTAGCACTGCTGCTTCACAGCGCCAGAGACCCAGGTTCAATTCCCGCCTCAGGCGACTCTCTGTGTGGAGTTTGCACATTCTCCCCGTGTCTGCGTGGGTTTCCTCTGGGTGCTCCGGTTTCCTCCCGCAGTCCAAAAATATGCAGGTTAGGTGAATTGGCCATGCTAAATTGCCCATAGTGTTAGGTGAAGGGGTAAATGTAGGGGAACGGGTCTGGGTGGGTTGCGGGTCGGTGTGGATTTGTTGGGCCGAAGGGCCTGTTTCCACACTAAGTAATAAAAAATATAAGATAAGAATTCTGCAATCACTATTTAGATGATCGGTTTTACTACTCTTTCTGCCAAAGTGGCCAATTCACATCTTTCCATATTACGTGCTATTTGTTAACTTTTTGTCCACTCACCTAACCAATTTCTATCCCTATGCAGGTCTTTGTTTACTTCTCACAACTTGCTTTCATATGTAATCCCCAAACCTGAATTGTCTACAGCCTGGGTGAAATCCAGAACAGCACCCCCTGGGATATGTGTAGCCCATTCTGACTGAACCTGGCCCATCCTAAGACTGAATTTGTAGACTGCCCCTGACGGTTAGTGACCTATCCTCCCAAATCAAATGTGAAAGACCTCCCTGAATGACCGATGATCCAAGCCTAAATTGATTTTGCTAGACTTCCAGGAGTGACTGTGTCCTTCCCAGGTGTGAAAAGGGATTGAGCCCTGAATTGGAATTGGACCATCCACCTGACTGATACAACCAGATCCCTGGATGAGAAATGACCCAACTCCCCCCGCCAGACTGTCAGATGTTCCACTAACTCATTAACAAGTCCTAAAGCTTCATGCATTGTTTGCCATGTGTGCCTCATGATACATATCAAACACATGCACTACCTCTGCATCATTATGTCCTTTAACCCCACAAGCCCCATTTTCACGTGAACATCTTGCCCTATAACCACCTGCTGCTTTCCGTGCAAAGTTGCCCCCTCAGTCACAAATTATTGTGTTGCCATTCTCCAACTGGGTACTGTTCTGGCCCAGGGGCACAGTGTACCTTGGTCCTCTTGGATTCCTTGACTGTATGGGGCAAAAATTATGACAAACACTGAAAACCACTTTGCTATAAGGGGAAACGTTCAACTACAAGGCTGAAGACTAAGTTGCCAGGTATGGACCTATTGTGATATTGAATATCTGAAGCATTGAGTTTCTCAATTGGACAAAATTTGATTTATTTATTGTCACGTGTACCTAAGTACAGCAAAACGCTTTGTTTACAAGCAGTACAGGCGGATCATAGTAAGCAAGGACATATCACAGAGTAAAAGAAAATTTAGAGATATGCAGGTTAGGTTGCACAGGGTGTGCACTATTCAAGATCAACATTAGCAAATCAGCATTATTTGAAACTACGGAGTCCATTCATCAGTCAAATAATGGCCAGGAAGAGGCTTTGCCCCAACCTGCTGGTGCGTGTGCTCAAGCTGCTTTAACATCAGCCTGATGGAAGAGGTTGTAAGAGAGCATTACTGGAGTGCGATGAGTCTTTGTCAGCCAATCCACGGCAACGAACTATGGAAATGGAGTCCTTGGATTGAAGGTTGACTTCTGTGATGGTTGGGGCTGAGCATATAATCTTCTGGACAGAAGTTAATTACAAAGCCTGAGTTAATTCCAGCAAGTTTTGTAATTAATGACATCAAATGCATGTAAAGTTCTCGACATCTGCTGGATAGAAGGTTTATTCTCCTTAGCAGTGAGAGAGCTTAATAGTTAAAGTACATCTAAATGGCTAGAGTCTTATTTTTAGATGTTTGCTTGACTTTAAGTTCTTGTGTCTGTCATTCTTCTCTGGGACATTCTGTGGAAGTCAGTATGAGTAAATGTTTGGTACCAATGCAATTTACCTTAAATCTATTTATTTTGCACTAAAAGATTATTACAAAATCAGACCATACTTCTGGATGAGGAATTTAATCTTAATTTATTCATTCTGGACAATACTTTAATGGCTATATATACTTTCTTGCGGGGACTACAGTGGTTTTGTACTTGCTGTTGGGCTAATCGTTACCTCGTTCAAGTTCCACTTGCTCCTGAGGTGTGAAACCATGTCTCTGAACAGGTTAATTAGTAAATAATTATAATAGTTTCTTAAACTATTCCAGGATTGTCCCCTCTGGAATGATGTCAGAAGCTCAGTACAAGTATTAGGCACTTCCTGCAAGAACAGGAGTCTCTTTATTGCAATCCTAAGGATATGTTTGAACTAGAAAAACTTTCATTCCTTTTTCTATGCAGATGCTTTGAGGTATTTGTTTTGAATTTCTCATGTTAATTACATGCTATTGGCTTATTTTTCAGTGTTGAACTTTTCTTTGGAGTTATTGGCCATCATTTTCTAACTCCGTTTCTTCTCTGTCCCCATGTTTTGGTGGAAAGTATTTCTTATGTTGCAATCTTATTAGTTTTTGCTAGAGGGAGATATTGCTTTAGTTTTGTGTAGTTAAACTAACCCTATAGTGTAGTTCTGCCTTTTGAAGATGTATAGACAAAAAATCTTAAGTTCTTTGCAAGTCATTAAATCATTTTGTTTCAAGAAACCAAATGCGACAAACATTTGACAAGTTTAATAGGCAAAGATTGACAATTACTTATTGTGGCAGCAACACCTTCATGCATTGAAGAAAACCTGAAACCAGTCAGGGATGCTCAGCTGTCTTTTCCCTGCCACTGCATTCCACCAACATTTCCCCCCAGCCTACCAATGCCTGTGACCACACGTCTCTTCCCCTACCAACTCCCCACTGTCCCTACACTTTCTTTCTTATTTACTTGACTGTAAAGCAATTGATGGTAGCTATAATGGCAGTTCCATACTTACTGACTGGTGGTGTTGAACAAACTGAATATGGGTTACATAAACATGTGACCAGTTCTACGACATTGTTACCCATAAGCTTTGAAGTCATCAAAGACATGGACTTAATTTTAAGATTTAAATATACCAAAACAATGGACATTTCTTCATACACATCACTCCTCAAATACCACATCACCTTGCATGATCAGACATCGGGTGCACATACTTAAATGTAACTGGAACCCATCAATATTTAATCATGTACAAGAGAAACAAATCCTGAGGCATAATATGTCACTGGACTCCATGTTAACTATTTTTTTTCCTCTACAGATGTTACCAGACCCGCTTTGTTTCTCCAGCCATTTGTTTTTGTGGTAGATATATATATTGGACAAATAGTATATCCTACCAATATCACTCCTAAAGTAGGTCAAGGGCAATAAAGTTAAATGTGCTACATTGGCTTATTTGACTTTAATCAATGTTAGCTATGGAATTATTATCCCAAAAATATAGGAACACGGTCAAGTGAGAGGGAACAACTGAAATAAATCAGTATTTGTAAGGAAATAGTGGTGGGGATATTAATGGGATTAAAGACCTATCCATCCCAGAATACTTAAGTTTGACCTAGAAATAGTGGAAGCATTTATGGTCACCTTTCAAGATTCTATAACTTTGGAGGAGTTCCTATGGATTACAGAGCAGCTAATGTAACACCTTTTATTTTAAACACAAAAAGGAGGTAGAGAGAAAGCAGGCAGATGTAGACCAGTTAGTCTGACATCAGCAGTGGAGAAAATGCTAGAATCATCTTAAAGATGTTATAGCAGAATACTTGGAAATGATCAGTGACATGATCAAACAGATCAGCATGGAATAACAAAAGGGAAATCCTGCTTGACAAATATACTGGAATGTTTTGAGAATATAACTACTAGGATTGATAATGGGGAGCCAGTAGATGTGGTTTACTCGGACTTTCAGAAGACTTTTGATAAGGTCCCAAAAAGATTAGCACATCAAGTTAAAGTGGATTGGGGGTAGTTTACTGATGCGAGTAAAGAGCTTGTTGCAGCCAGGAAACAAAGAATAAAAATAAATGGGTCATTTTCCCATATATTAATGGATGAGGGTACGAAATGTAATATCTCCAAGTTTGTAAATGAGACAAAGCTGGGTGGGAGGGTGAGCTGTGAGGAGGATGCAGAGATGCTTCAGTATGATTTGGACAAGTTGAGTGAGATTCCTGATGAAGGGCCTATGCCCAAAATGTCGATTCTTCTCCTCTGATGCTGCTTGACCTGCTGTCCTTTTCCAACACCATGCTCTTGACTCTGATCTCCAGCATCTGCAGTCCTCACTTTCTCCTTTATAAGTGTGTGGGCCAATGCATGGCAGATGCAGTATAACATGGATAAATGTGAGGTTATCGATCTTGGTAGCAAAATTTGGAAGGCAGATTATGATCTGAATGGTGAGAGATTGGGAAAGTGGAGATGGTACAATGAGACCCAGGAGTCCTCAAACACCAACTATTGAAAATAAGCATGCAGGTGCAGCAGGCATCAAGGCAAATGGTATGTTAGCCCTCAAAATGCACGGGTTCAAGTACAGGAGAAGAGATGTCTTCTGCAGTTATGCAGGGCTCTGAGACCACACTCTGAGTGTTCTGTGCAGTTTGGCCTCCTTACCTGATAAAGAATGTTCTGGTTTTGAGGGGAGTGGAACTGAAATTTACCAGACTGATTCTTAGAATGGCATGACTGATGTATGAACAGTCTGGATTGATTAGATCTATTTTTACTGTAGTTCAGAAGAATGAGGGGGGGAATCTGAGGAGCCTGTAAAATTATAACAGGACCAGACAGGATAAATACAGGAAGGATGTTCCTGATGACTGGGAAGTCCAGACTAAGGATACTGAGTAGGCCATTAGGGGCTTGAATGAAGAAAATTTCCGTCACCTAGACTGGTGAGCCTGTGGAAATCTCTGCCGCAGAAAGCAGTTGAGGCCAAATCATCAAATGCCTTCACGAAACAGATGCACAGAGTTCTTGGGGCTAAAGAGATCAAAGGATATGGGAGACAGCACAAACATGATACTGTATTAGATGATCAGCCATGATCATATTGAATCAGGAGTGAGCTCAAAGGGCCAAATGGCTTATTGCTACTTCTATTTTCTATGTTTCTATATAATACAAGGATGATGAGTAATTTCCTTTATTGTGGAAAAAAGTGTGTTGTTTACCTGTTGATTTTGCAGGGACCCTGTCTATGCTGGCATAAAGACTGGCCAGTGAAAATTCTGCCCCAGTACCTATTCTACTTTTGTTTAGATGTGAAATCGGTAAGGGTCAATTCTCATATCCCAATAGGAAGCAAGCAGGAAGTGAGCTGGACCAGTTCATGTACACATCCCAAAGTTGCATTGGGGTATCTGCATCTGAGACTCAATTCAACATTATTGTGGGGGGAAGAAAGGAAATTTTTAAAATCAGAATTCATGAATAACTGGATGTGATATTTTTATGAATTATATATAACTATTGAAAATTAAGGATTTTTGAAGTGTTTTGCAATTCAACGCAAATTCTCTGCTGTTTTAATACAATCATTACTGATCTCAGCTCGGCCTTAATTTCACTTTCCTGCCTGATTTCCTCATAACCATTCAACCCATTACTGATTAAAAATCTATCAATCTCCTCATTTAAATTCATTCAGTTTCCTGACTCCACCACACTCTGGGGTCGAGAATTCCACTGATTCATGATCATTTGAGAAGAATAATTTCTCCTCCTCTCTATTTTAAGTCTGCTACTTCTTAGCCTAAAACTATGATCTCTCAATCTATATTGCCCCACAAGGGGAAAACATCGATCTGCTCAACATCTACTTTGTTGATCCCCTTTTAGCATCTTGTACTTCCAATAATTCTTCTCTCAATCGTTTAAATTCCAGAGAGTTTATGGTCCAAATGGCCTGTGTGCACGTTTGGGATTCAATAGGTCTAAACAGCTCAATATGTCCTCAGAAGACATGCTTTTCATCTCTGGAATTAATCTAGTCAACCTTATCTGAAATGCCTCCAATGCAATTACATCCTCCCTTAAGTAAGGGGATCAAAGTGTGCGTAGCAGTCCAGATGGAGTCTCAATGATTTGTACAGTTGCAGCAACACCTCCCTACTGTTCTACTCCATTCCTTTTGCGATAAATGCCAAATTTCCATTTGCCCTGCTTATTACCTGCATACTAGCATTCTGAGACTCCTGCATGAGGACACCCAGATCTCTCTGTGCCTAAGCACTTTGAAGTTTAACTTAATAAGTTGCTTTTCTTTAGTGATTCACAAGATACTTATACTCATGTTGAAGATAACAGCTCAGACCTGTTGAGCAGCAATCCACATTGGATTACTGCTCCACTTGAACCTTGGCTTACTCTAGTACTGCTTTGCATTTCTGGCTGGTTATTCCAGACCAGATTTCCATAGAAATGCAGACCATGTTGGGAGAGGCTTTTGCCCGAAACGTCGATTTCGAGACTCCTTGGATGCTGCCTGAACTGCTGTGCTCTTCCAGCACCACTAATCCAGAACCGTGTTGGAAGAGTGTTGTACTTTATTCTTGGATACATTTGTAGATAACCCATCAACATGACGTTGGAAAAATATGATACTCATCTGGAGCAATTTGTCCTTGAGCCCAGGCCTCCTGGCTCAGAGGCAGTGGCATTTCTACTGAGCCACAAGAGGCTTGGATGCAATCACATGATTGTGAAAAATGTATTACATTTTAATATGACTTAAATTTTAAATTTAATTTGTCAAATCATTAGCTCAATAAAAGTTAGTCTTTCAAAGCTTAAACAATATACCCATACAGTAGCAACAAATAGCATTTCTTGAAACAATCTAGTTCAAACATTTGCCTTGAGCAATTAAAATAAGTGAGTTAATAAACAGGTAGTGGTGGCTTTCAATAACTTCCCTGTCAATTATACCTCCCACATTACATTCTTGAACTTTAAATGACCTAAATGTTATCAAACTTTAAAATTATTGTTCTGCTTGCAGGTCTGCAATAAATTCTCAGATTTCACCTTTTTTTTAAAAAATATTTCAACCACATGTAAAAACTCATTGGAATAAATGGAAGATGACATTTAATTATCCAAATTAATTACATTGAGCTTTGGTTTTAAAGAAATATGAAACACAGGCTCGTAAATCCCATTAATTGCACTTCATTTATATTGTTGGTGAATTGATACAAATACATGACTGTAACTGCCTTAACTATTTTCCTGAGTTCAAAGGAAATGAGCAGAAGCTTGGTCATAAACCGCTCCATAAAGTAACTCAAAATAGATTTCAATAGTAGGATTCCTTTTCAATTTTCAACAGTTATATTGGTTGAAACATATGGTAGATTTTTCTTTCTTTTGAGAAGAAGTGGGTGTAAGAAGAGCAAAAAACTTCCTCTCAGGGCTAGGTCTGGTTTTCCTGTGCAATTGTGTTCCATTCAGCTCATTACATATTCACATCCAAATAAAACAAGAAATCTTTGTGAAGTAAGTTCTCAAGCCTGCCAGGACCATCCTGGCACCATGTTGAAAAAGCAAGGAGATGTCAGAGACCTGACAAGAAGTAATGGCACTCTTTAGCAATGCCTCCTTTGCAGATTCTCCTGAAAGCTCTCCAGGACAGAAGGGAACTTTTTTTCCCCCCCTGTGGATGGCTACAAGAGGCCAATGTGACTGAGGAAGCCAGCCCGGACAGAAGTGGCTGTGGAGGTCAGTATTCCTTGGTTGGGCCAAGACAACTTGTCTCCAGTGCCATGGGAAGATGAACGATCTGCGTTCTACCAGTGTATCAGTGTCTAATCAATGTTTCGTACTGCTAGTGATGTGAGCTCTCATTGCTGTTGCCTAGAGGGGAAACACCAGTGATACTTGGAAATGAACATACTGGGTGTTTGGAGCTCAATTTTGAAGTATAGGAAACAAATCAAGCCAGCATATGGCATGTGCAAGTTTTACCGGTTTGTCCTTCTAGGACTGAAAAGATCACACAGGAAGTTGGTGATAGGCATTTCCATTAGATGCCTCATTTACATTCAATATCATCACTTAATTGAAACCACCAATGTAGCACTGCTGGTACCAATAGCATGCCCCTTCTCATTTAAAAAAAAAACACAATCACTTTATGGGCTTTGCTGGCTGGGTTATCCCTAGTTGGCCTTGAGAAGATGATGGTGAGTTTCCTTCCTGAACCACAGCAATCCATTTGGTGCAGACACACATAATGCTGTGAGGGAGTGAGTTCCTGGATTTTGACTCAATCACACTGGAGGAGCAGCAATATTTTCAAGTCAGGAGTGAGTGTCTTGGAGGGGAATTTGGAGGTGGTGGTATGTATCCCATGTATCTGTTGACTTTATCCTTCTTGAGGATAGTTGTTTTGGGTTTGGAAAATGCTATTTAAGGAGCCTTGGTGAGTTTCTTCTTGTGGATGGTGTACGCTCTTGCACTGAGCATCAGTAGTGAGGTTTGCGGATGTGCTACCGCAAACCTCCGGGCGGCATGGTGGCACAGTGGTTAGCACTGCTGCCTCGCAGCGCCAGAGACCTGGGTTCAATTCCCGACTCAGGCGACTGACTGTGTGGAGTTTGCACGTTCTCCCCGTGTCTGCGTGGGTTTCCTCCGGGTGCTCCGGTTTCCTCCCACAGTCCAAAGATGTGCAGGTTAGGTGAATTGGCCATACTAAATTGCCCGTAGTGTTAGGCAAGGGGTAAATGTAGGGGTATGGGTGGGTTTCGCTTCGGCGGGTCAGTGTGGACTTGTTGGGCCGAAGGGCCTGTTTCCACACTGTAATCTAATCTAATCTAATCTACCGATCAAGCTAGTGTTTGGTCTTTGGTGTTAAGCTGCTTGAATGTTATTGGAGTTGCACTCATCCAAGCAAGTAGAGAGTATTCCATCACACTCCTGACTTGTGTCTTGTAGGTGGTAGACAGACTTTGAGGAGTCAGGAGGTCAGTTACCTCCTGCAGGATTCCTAGCCTTTGACCTGCGTTTGGAGCTATGCTGTAGCTAAGAATAGTCTAATCAATTTCTCATCAAAAGCAACCTCCAGGACGTTGATAATGGGAGATTTCATGATAATGCAATTAAATGACAGGGAATGATTGGTTAGATTCTCTCTTGTTGGAGGTGGCCATTGTCTTGCACTCATGTGGGCCAAGTTTAGATATGTACAGGCCTTACTGCAATTTTAGATGAATCACTACAGTATCTGAGGAGTTGCAAATGGTGCTGAATATTGTGCAACCATCTTCAAACTTCTTCAATCCTGATCTTCTGGAGGAGGGAAGGTCATTTGAAAGAGTTGTAGGTGGTTGGGCCAAGGACACCACCATGAGGATCGTCTCCAGAGATGTCTAGGAGCTGAGATAACTGACCTCCAAAAACCACAACCATTTTTCTTTGTGCTAGGTTTGGCTCTAATCAGTGGAGAATTTTCCTCCAATTCTTATTGACTCAGGTTTTGCTAGGGCTCCTTGATCAAATGTGGCGTTGATGTCAAGGCAGTCGTTCTCACCTCAGCTCTGGAATTCAGCTCTTTGGTTCAAATATGGACAATGTTGTAGTGAGGTCAGGAGCTGAATGACCTCATTAGAAGCCAAACTGAGTATCAGTGATCAAATTATTGCTGATCAGGTGCTGCTTGATTGCACTGTTGATGATGCTTTCCATCACTTTATTGATTTGGAAGTAAACTGTTGGATTGATAATTGGGCAGGTTGAAATGGTCCTGCTTTTTCTGGACAGAACATAAATAATTTTCCATATACTTCATTGATGTCAATATGGTAACTGTATTGGAACAGCTTAGCTCAGGGTGCAATATGTCTGAAGCACAACTCTTCAGTCTGATCACCAGAATGTTGTCTGGGACCTGTACATAGATCATGGTTTGCATTAACACATCAAATCAACTATAACACTCAATCACTCACATACCAATCTTTCATCATAGCTATGAAAGTGTACACAGCTTTTCGCCAAAGGCTGGCAAGGAACAAGGATGCAATCTCTAAGGGTGGATTTTGAGTCGATTTCCCCTTTTTAAAGTTCATCCCTATCTGCTTGCCCTAGTCAGGTTTGCTAGTTTCTGGCAGTGTGTGGCTTCCTTGCTTGGACTGTCTCAATGGTTGAGTCAGTTTTCACTCCTAACACTGAAAACGTTTAGTAATACCAAGCTAGACTATTTGCGATTTGAGACTTCGTATAAGCCAATTGATATGTAGACCCTTCACCCCAACACTGTTGTGTTTGCAGGAAGAAACACCTTCGTTATGAAAGAACCTAATTTGTAAAGAAATATGTCCTCACCAGAACTTGGAAGAAGTCTACTCTGCCAAATACATGCCTCTTATATATGGTCACAAAATGATTCAACTTTTTCATTTCTGGTAACAGGATTGTGCCTGTGACTGTATTTCTAGTGGGCTGCGGAGCTACTGAATCAAAGTTTGGGAGAAGATTTGTAGCTCGGGTGCTCGTTTTGTGGTTCTGTTCGCCAAACTGGGAATTTGTGTTACAGACGTTTCGTCCCCTGTCTAGGTGACATCCTCAGTGCTTGGTAGCCTCCTGTGAAGCGCTTCTGTGACGTTTCCTTTGGCATTTATAGTGATTTGTATCTGCTGCTTCCGGTTGTTCTTTGTTTGGCTTGTCCTATAATAGTAGTGTTGTACCAGTCGAACTCATGTTGCTATTATCGGATAAGCCAAACGGAGAACAGCCAGGGAATTCCTAGAGGCATGGCACTCATCCACAGATTCAATCAATAAGTACATTGACCTGGACCCAATATACCGGCCACTGCAGCGGACAGCTGGAACTGACAACTGGAAGCGGCAGATACAAATCATTATAAATGCCAGAGGAAACATCACAGAAGCGCTTCACAGGAGGCTCCCAAGCACTGAGGATGTCACCTAGACAGGGGACGAAACATCTGCAACACAAATTCCCAGCTTGGCGAACAGAACCACAACAACGAGCTACTGAATACGCATGACATGCTAATGAAAGCAAAACATTCTCTTGATCATAAAGATTGGGGAAATGCAACCTGCCTGAAAGATTCGGATAACTTAATTGCAAGACATTAACCTTCTGTTGGAAAACACAATTCCTTTTCTTGCCTGATTAAATTTCCCTTCTGTCCTTCGTTTTACTGGTGGGAGTAACATTGGGGGGAAATGCCCCTGGCTGAAAACCAGACACTCCAAATAATTGTGTATTTGATTAATGGATTACGTGTAAAGATTTTGACATGGTGGTGCAGTGGTTGAGGCCAGAGCTTTTAATATTGATCCTAACCTTGCGTTTAAAATGTTAATAACTGTAAAAACTAAAGCCACCTTATTTTGAAAGATGGAGTTAAGTGGAAAAGTTGATTAATTTTAGAAAATAGATCTTTAGCAAAGCATTTATATTTTAGAAATTTGTGAAGCAGAACAGACAAGTGGAAATCTAGGTTAATGTTTGACATATTTTAAAGGGTTAAGCAGAGAACAGGCAATGCAGTGTGATCTGTCTTTGATCTGATACTGATGGTGCAGTCATGTTCAACAGAGAACTCACGCATGATTTAACAAAAGTTAATGCTGTTTGTTTGCATTGTTGGGATTAACAATTGTGCCCTCAACTATGACTTGACTCTTGCTGTTTTCTTTCATTTATTTGAAAAGTCAATAGAAATAGGCCAATAAAATTAAGGCAAAATGTTAGTCCTCAGCATAACCCTTTATAGTGAGACCTAAGGTCTGAATTTTACTGCTGCCTTTTAGGCCATGGCTTCATCTCCAAATACATAACCCACACCTGTAGTTTTTGGCAGAGGGATTCAGAGCATTTTTACCTTCTAATTGATCTAATTGAGTCTTACTGTCCAATTAAGGGCATAATCAGAGGCTGATAGTTCTAAAACCTTGGCAGCATCATTGGGAGAAGTGAGCACAGGGAAAGCTCCCTCAAACTAGGGATCTTCACGTTTTGAACTGAAATTACGGTCAGGGCCCCCTCAAATGAGTCTCACTTATCTGATAATGCAGAATTGTCAGAGGAAAGCAACTCTAATCCTCTTTTCACAGTAGTCAGTTGCTGTATTCTGAAATTTACAAGTCCTGTCAGCCACATTGATAGTTGCTGTCAAACTAAGTACCTAAGATAAATATAATATGAGTGCTTAGAGAGAAGGGTAGAGTACCATCTCAGGAAGGGGTAGAATGCAAGATGGATGGGGTGCCAGATAAATAAGGTCCCAGATGGGGATGGAATAGAATGCCAGGGGTAGATGCCAGAAACATAGGAAGTTGGGTGTTAGCTGATAGGATACCAGGTGAGTAGGAAGGTGGTAAGGTCTCAGGTGGCAAGATAAGTGATAGTGCTTAGGGATGGGTGGGTGGGAGAAATTTGGATCTGATAGGGAGACAGGGTGTTACGTCTGCAATGATTGGGTCCAGTGGTGATGCAAGGCCATGTTGGCTGGGTCATTGGAGGTAGGATTAGGTCTGGCCAGGGCTGGGTAGGGGTGAGAGCTGTTGATCTAGAAGTGCCAGGCCCAATTCCGAGGGCAATGTAGTTGGGAATATGAGATAATTATGGGGTCAGTTTAATAGCTTTGTGGAAGTTAGACTATGTATTTAACAGTCATTTTTATCTCTGATCAGAATTTCTGTAATTTCAGCACAATCCTTCAAATTCTGCAATTTAAATGGAGAGTTTGTGTTCCAGGCATAGGAAAAAATTTGCTCAGCAGAATCTTCAATTTCCTCAACAATTCATTTGGAGTGTGCTATGATGGGAATTTCACAGGGTTCCCATATTAACTCCTATTCAAGAGTCCATAACAACTAGTCAGTGAAAAAAATAAGATTTGTCTTATGAAGTGATAGAGCAGTTTAGGCCTATACTCTCTAGATTTTAAAAGAATAACAGAAGGTCTAACTAAGGTATATACAATGCTGAAGAGGATTGACAAAGTAAGCGTAGAAAAGATGTTTGTTCATTTGGGCAATCTCTGACAAGAGGTAATCTTTTAGGATAAGAGGAAGCTGATTTAAAACTAATGAAAAATTATTTCTGTAAGGGCCATGAATTTGTGGAATTTGCTACCCCAGAGTATGGTGGATGCTGGGTCATTGAGGAGGTGGACAGATTGAAGGGTTATGGAAAGTGGCAGGAAAATAGAGTTGACATTGAGATATGATCACCCATAATTGTATTGAAGAGTGGGGCAGGCTTGAGGGGTAGAATTACTTGGTCCAGCTTTTAGTTCTTATATTGTTATAATCTGATGAATGTGTCCGGGCAGGCTGATAACATTTAAAATAAAACATAGTCTGGATTTTTAATATGTATTGAGGAACCTAGGCACTGACCCTCACAATGACCTGATTTTCAAAAGTAAATCAATTAAATTGATCCGGGGTGAATGTGTTGCTGATCAGCAGTGCTGGGGATGTGTAAGCTAGAAAACACCTTTTTCTGGACAGATGGCAACCATCGCAAGGTTCAGTACTGCTTTGTGGAATAGTTCATATGTCAAAAGATATTGATGATAGTCGTTGTGGTCACCATTCTAATTCTAGCTTGATATAGATTTATTTATTTAAATTCCACTAGCTGTCCTGGTGGGATATGACCCAGTGTCCAGAGAATTAGCCTGGGATTCTGAATTGATAGTCCAGTGACATAATTACTATGCCTCTATCTTCCTCCCTAAATGTCCAACCATTTTGCTTCCAATAGCTAATCACTTAAATGATCTTCTTATCATCCACTTTGAAAATTCCTCCTTGTTTTCCTCTGGCCTGTTAACTAGCTTCTAAGTACAAGTCTGATTTATTTACGGTGTTGACCTTCTGATAGTCCACACAAAATCGTTGAGTCCCATCACCTTGGGAACTAATGCGATCAGCGAACTCTACTCGTTCTCTGACTCGATTTGATGATGTCTTCATTGAGCATTGTGTCTACTTCCTTCCGCACCTTTGAGAGGATTAAGCCTGTGGGGTGTTGTTTTATTGGAATAGCATTCCCTGCTTCCACTTCATGCACAATAATATTAGTCCTCCCCATTCTATTCCTACTTATATCCTCCATATTGTTGCAACAAACCTTTTTCAACTTGGTTCCTTGCTCTTGACACCGCTCACTATCCTATTCCATTTTTCAAGGACTTCCTCTTTACTTAACTCACTTTGAGGCACATCAAAATTCATGTCATCTGGATTTGACTCCTCACTCTGCTGGCTAGCAGTTGACACCTGTTTCTCCAGTTCCCTGTCTCTCTTGTAGTAAGGTTTCATATGTCATATGTCATAGCCAATAGTTTTTTTTTCTATACGGCAAGTTTACTTGACTCAATTTCTTCTCAATTTGATAGGGACCACTAAGTCTGGCTTTGACCGGATCTCCTACCACTGGTTACAACACTAATGTCATCCCCACAGGAAAGTGTCCGAACTTTAGAGTTTTTAATCTGCCTCCTGCTTCATTCTTTGCTATACCCTCTTCAAGTACTGTTTAGCTAATTCACCTACCTGGTTTAATCTCTCCCTCATCTCAGATACATAATCCAAGCGTGAGATCTCTGACTTCAATCCTATCAATGTTTCCTTAATTAATTTCAAAGGCCTTCGCACTTTATGTCTGAATATTAACTCAAAGGTAGAAAACTGAGTCAATTTTGTTTGGGACATCTCTAATGGCAAACAATAGAAATGGGATACTTTTATCCCAATCATTTGGGTAATCCTGGCAGTATGCTCTTAACGTGGTCTTCAGGGTCTGATGCCACCTTTCCAAGGCTCCCTGGGATTCAGGATGGCACACACTTGATTTAAAGTGCTGTATACCTAAACTATCCATGACTTCCTTAATTAGCTTAGCAGTAAAATTAGACTTTTGGTTTGACTGAATCTCCCTGGGTAGTCCATACTGGGTAAAGAAAGCTACCAACTCTTCCTCCAACTTTTTTGCCTTAACACTCCATAGTGGAATTGCCTTTGGAAATCTGGTAGACACATCCATTATGGTTAGCAAGTATTCGTTCACACTATTAGTTTTAGGTAGGGGGCCTACACAATCAATTATAACTCGTGTGAAAGGTTCTTCAAATGTGGGAACTGGCAACCAAAGTGTTGGTTTTATCACTGCTTGTGGCTTACCTACCATTTGGCACATATGATATGTGTGGCAAAATTCCATTTCCATCACATCCTTATGGAGTTCATGGCAATAGAAGTGCTTTTGTATCTTATCCTGCGTCGTCCTCACACCAAGATGACCTCTTAATGATAATTCATGTGCTACCCATAATACTTCCTATCTGTATGCTACCGACAACACAATCTGGTGCACTTCTGCCCAATTTCTTGACCCCTCATCTGACAGTACTGAAGATACCTCACTAACCCTGCCTACCAACTTAGTCTGAACTAGCATTACCCACAAGTTCTCTGGCCACTCCATTTGCCTAGCCAATCTTTCAAATGAAATAAAAAATGCTTTGGCATTTTTCTCATTGATATGTGGCAGCATCTTAGCATCCTACCTTTTTCCCTTCTTCTCCAACTTGACTTTCCTGACTAATTCATAACTTCTGAAGTTCAAACCCTCTCTCTTTCTCTCTTTATTCTCCCTTTTTTACTTTGTTCTGCTCAGAATCTTTTCTCCCTTTCTTTTTCCCCTTACTCGAGCTGCTCCATTTACAATTGAATCTTAGCCATTTCCAAAGATTCTAATGCCCTTTCTAGCATGTTTCAATGTTGAGCTACTTTTTTCCTTGCTCACCTTTTGTAAAAGTCCTAAATTTGCTTCTTCCACCCCTAGGAAACATTTAGCAACTGAAAGTGCCATTTCTCTCTCTTTTAATCTAACCAACTCGAGCAGCTGGAATTAAACAAATTTTACTCACCTAAGCTTTTAATTTAAATATCCAGGACACTAATCCCCAAGTATGTTTAAACCTGCTGGGACCTTTTGTACCTCAATCTTTTCAAATCCATCCAGATCCCGGACTGGATCCATTCAGGTTGGTCCAAACCTGCCCAAATCCCAGACCCGATCTGTCCAAACTTGTTCAAATCCCCCAACGACGAGCCCCAAACCTGTTATGACACGGAGCTCAAAACCCCTATGCCAATTAAAACTAAAACACCCAGAAAAGCTCTCCTTGCCACATAATCTGCTGAAAGTGAGTGAAAAAGAACCTCTGATTTCCACTTTCTAAAGGGAAAAAAAAACTTGTTTGAGCTATAGGGAGGGCCTGTTTTCCCTGGAGCGTCTGAGGCTAAGGGGTGACCTTTATAGAGGTTTATAAAATCATGAGGGGCATGGATAGGATAAATAGAGAGAGTCTTTTCCCTGGGCTGGGGAGGTCCAGAACTAGAGGGCATAGGTTTAGGGTGAGGGGAAAAATTTAAAAGTGACCAAAGAGGCAATCTTTTCACACGGAGTGTGGTTTGTGTATGGAATGAGCTGTCAGAGAAAGTGGTGGAGGCTGGCAGAATTATAATATTTAAAAGGCATCTGGATGGGTCTATGAGTAGGAAAGGTTTAAGAGGGATATGGGCCAAGTGCTGGCAAATGGGACTAGATTAGATTAGGATATCTGGTCAGCATGGATGAGTTGGATTGAAGGGTCTTTTCTGTGCTGTATATTTCTATGACCCTAAGTGTAAGTCAGAGGATATGAATCCTGCTGTAGGTCACCTCCTGACCCCCCAAAACCTGTCCAGCATTTACAAGGCATGAGTCAGGAGTGTGATAGAATAGTCTCCAGTTGCCTGGAATTATGCAGTTCTAACAATACTCAGGAAGCAGGATAATACACTGCATTTGGTTAGCATTGCATCCACAAACATTCACTCCGTCCACTCCTGATGCTCAGTCACATAAGTGTTTACCACCTACAAGGTGTATTGCAGAAATTCACTAAAGTTCCTTAGTGTATGTTTAAAACCTACAACCACCACCATCTAGAAAGATAATAGCAAAACCACCACCTGTAAATTCTCCTCCAAGCCATTCACTGTACTGATTGGAAGTGTCACTGTTCCTTCAATGTTGGATCAAAATCTTGAAACTCCCTCTGTGGTATTGTTGGAGATACCTACACTGAATGGACTACAGCAATTCAAGATGGCTGATCACTGTCACCTTTTTGAGCAATTAGAGATGGGCAATATTGGTTGCCCAGCCAGAAATCCCTATATCCCATAATTGAATAAAACAAAAACTTTGGTTTGAAGTAGACACCAAGGTCAATGCCATCTTCACAGTTTGGAGGAGTGCATAGAAATGCCACAAGTAGAATAATGACCTCTGCTGCCTTCAAATTTTCAGTTCCATTATCGTCTCTCTACTATGTCACATTTACTCCAACTCTTCCATTGTACCATGTACCACTAAGGCTCATGATCTGTCACTGTTAATATTGTGTGATATCTTTCCTCAAAGACTGTCATGTAATCCATCCTCCCAAATGAGTAATGCTGTCTGCCCTCTGTGCTTCCAATTCATTTAGTTGGGATACCTCACCACCATTCCTCACTGATTTAGAATCAGCCCCTGATTGACCAAAGCACCCCTAACTATTCACTAATGCTAAACACAACAAGCTACCTGGCTATTGCATGTGCCAGAAAGCAAGTCAGAGATGCTGTGAACTTCCAAGCTGGTGGAAAGTGAGTAACCATGAAGAAGGCAATCTAAGAGCTCTGCAATACTGTATTATGATGTATGGGATGGGTGCCTGTCCTTGCGCGCACACAACAGCCTGGCAGCAACATTAGAATTTGAATAGTTTCAGAGAAATTGCTTATGGCCCCACCATATCCGTGCTGGTTCATAGCCTATGAGTTCCTAGTATATTAAGTACTCGTCCAAATGTTTCTAAATATTGTGGAGTATCTGCCTCTATCACCCTCTCAAGCAGCATGTTCCATATTTTTACCACCTTTTGGGTGAAAAAAATAATTTCTTATATCCCCTCTAAATTACTTGTTCCTCGCCTGAAACTTATGCCCTCTGAACTTAGGCAGGTCTGCTTGGAGAAGAGATTCTCACAATCTGCTCACTGTCTATGCTTCTCATAATTTTGTGTATCTGTCAGGTAACCCCTCCACTCAGCATCCTCTGTTCCAAGGAAAACAAACAACAAATCCAACCTATCCGGGCTTTCTTCATAACTGAGACTTTTCATTCCAAGCAACCTCTTGGTGAATCTCATCTCCCGTGCAATCACATCCTTCTGATAGTGTGGCAACCAGAGTGGCACATAGTATTCAATCTGTGGCCTAACCAATGTTTTATCAATTTGGAAAAGGATTTTGTTGCTCCTATATTCTACATCTCACCTAATGAAGGCAAGTATACCATATGTTGCCTTCACTCTATCTACCTGTGCTGACACCTTCAGGCATTTATGGACTTATACAAAAGGACCTAGGTATACATCAGTACTTCTTAGAGACCTACCATTAATTTGTATGTGCTTTCCTTATTAGACCTCCCAAAATGTGTCACCTCACACTTATCGAGATTAAATTCCATCTTCCAATGCTCTGCTCAATTACCAGCT
The DNA here is from genome assembly GCF_037043375.1 of Chiloscyllium plagiosum. Classification (NCBI taxonomy): domain Eukaryota; kingdom Metazoa; phylum Chordata; class Chondrichthyes; order Orectolobiformes; family Hemiscylliidae; genus Chiloscyllium; species Chiloscyllium plagiosum. Next base: position 39,761,331 of record NW_028270157.1, read on the forward strand.
GATTGATATCATGGGCGGCACGGTGGCACAGTGGTTAGCACTGCTGCCTCACAGCGCCTGAGACCCGGGTTCAATTCCCACCTCTGGTGACTGACTGTGTGGAGTTTGCACGTTCTCCCCGTGTCTGCGTGGGTTTCCTCCGGGTGCTCCGGTTTCCTCCCACAATCCAAAAATGTGCAGGCCAGGTGAATTGGCCATGCTAAATTGCCCGTAGTGTTAGGTAAGGGGTAAATGTAGGGGTATGGGTGGGTTTCGCTTCGGCGGGTCGGTGTGGACTTGTTGGGGCGAAGGGCCTGTTTCCACACTGTAATGTAATCTAATCTGTAATCTAATCTAATCTAATCTAATCTAATCATACTTTAGCCAAAGACCATCCTTTTCACTATCAACACCACTTTTTGTGTCATCTGCAAACTCAACTAATTAATCTCCTACATTCATATCCAAGTCATTAAAGTAAATAACAAACAGCAATTGTCCCAGTTCTGAACCTTGTGGTACACTGCTGGTTACAAGTTTCCAATCACAAAATCAACCCTCCACCATTACCCTTTGCCTCCTATCTGCAAGCAAATTTTGGATCCAACTTGCCTTGGATCCCACGGGCTCTTACCATTCGGACCAGCCTTTGCTCAAGCCTTACTAAATTCCATGTAAATTACATCAACTGCACTATGCACATTAATATATTTAGTCACTTTTTCAAAACCTCTATTAATCAATTAGGATCGCCCTTTAACAAATCCATGCTGACTACCTCTGATCAATCTCTACCTTTCCAAGTGTTTAGTCCTGTCCTTTTAGAAGTTTTTCCAATAATTTCTCTTACCATTGACGTCAAATTACTGGTCTGTAATTACCTGGCCTATTCCAACTGTCCATCTTGAACAAACGAACCACATTAGCTATCCGCCAGACATCTGACACGTCACCAATGGCCAGAAAAGTATTAAGTATCTTTGTCAGGGCCTACGCAATCTCCTACCTTGCCTCCCGTGGCAGCCTGGAATATGTCTTATCAAGCCTTGGGGATTTGTGTTCCTGTATGCTTGTTGAAATATCTAACACATTAATCTTAATGTGTTCTAAAACCTCACCATCCTAAATGAAATCCCTATCTATAATGATGTTCTCCTCTGTAAACACAGATGTGAAATATTTATTAAAGATCTCATCCATGGCCACTGGCTCCATGCACAGGTTGCCCCTTTAGTCTCTAATAGGTCCCATCCTTTCCCTGAGAACCTTCCTACTCTTAATATACTTATAAAAAGCCTTGGAAATTTTCATGATCCCATCTGCCAAAGAGATTTTGTGGCCCCTCTTTGCCCTCTTAATTTCATTTTTAAGTAAACTTCTCAACCCACTTAGCTTTAAAAGGACCGCCTCTGTTTTTAATGCACTGTCCCTGACTTATGCTTCTTTCTTTTTCTTTACCAAACTCTTGATATCTATTAACATCCATGATTCCGTGGAGCTACAGCCCTGGCCCTTAACTCTGAGGAATGCACTGACCTTGAATTTTCACTGTACTACTATTAAAGGAATTCTACTTTCCAAATGACATACCTGGAAACAGCTGCTCCTAGTCTAAGTGCAGTAGTGAAGTGGTGAATTTGTATTCTAAATGTGAGATGTACCATGATGTAGTGTTTTGCTGATACCAATCCATGTAGACAGAGGTGTCAGCAGTTACTGCCCATGGAAAATGTCCTGAGGTTTTGGGAATGCTGGTCAAAGTGGATTCTTGGAAAAGACACCAGCAAGTTACAACTGACAAGTACCCACTGGTACTTCCTTATCAGGAATTTTTGCCATCTTCCTTTTTTCCACTACCTGGGAAAATAGGAAACTGTATTGAAATGAGGGAAGCTGGGGTAATAATGAGGTTAATGGTGGACAATGAGCCTTTTCTTAGAATATTCAGTGTCTCATTTTTCCAATCTCATTTATTTTACCAACTGATTCACAGCTGTCCATGTTGTTTAGGAACTGGGAATATTCCACTCAATTACTTTTCAATTGTATGATGCATCAGATTCTGTAGATATATTCAACAAGAGAAGACATTTTTAGTGATTGAAAATACTTTTACATTTTGGTGAAATAACACAGAGAAAGGATTGATTATGCCTGTGTTGAGAGATTAGTTTCTTTGCTGCTGTTGGATGTATACATTATAGAAAGGCTGCATTTTGTTCTGAAATTCTGAAATTGAACCTTTTTTTCTGTGCTTGTATTATGAGCTTGCTGTCACAAGAAATGATTAGTTACTGTAATTGGAATGCAATTTGATATCTGCAGACTTGTAAGTTACAATCCAGTCTTCTAAAACAGATTTTAATTAACAGAATTTAGAGTCAATGACAATAAGAACTTATAGTATGGAGTGACGACTTTTTGCATCTTCGTGCTGGTTGGTAATTCAGATGATATAAATTACTAGGTTGTTCCTTTCAAACTATGATGAAATTTGATACTGTTGACAAATATAGGCACTCGATTGCTAGGAAACACTAAGAAACATCTGTACATAGTTTGTGCGAAGATTTGTAGCTCGGGTGCTCGTTGTTGTGGTTCTGTTCGCCGAGCTGGAAGTTTTTGTTGCAAACGTTTTGTCCCCTGGCTAGGCGACATCATCAGTGCTTGGGAGCCTCCTGCGAAGCTCTTCTTTGATGTTTCCTCCGGTGTTTATAGTGGTCTGTCCCTGCCGCTTCCGGTTGTCAGTTTCAGCTGTCCGCTGTAGTGGTTGGTATATTGGGTCCAGGTCGATGTGTTTGTTGATGGAGTTTGTGGATGAATGCCATGCCTCTAGGAACTCCCTGGCTGTTCTCTGTCTGGCTTGCCCTATGATAGTAGTGTTGTCCCAGTCGAATTCATGTTGCTTGTTGTCTGCGTGTGTGCTACTAAGGATATCTGGTCGTGTCGTTTCGTGGCTAGTTGATGTTCATGTATGCGGATTGTTAGCTGTCTTCCTGTTTGTCCTATATAGTGTTTTGAGCAGTCCTTGAGTCTGTGGATGAAATCAACAAACACATCGACCTGGACCCAATATACCAACCACTACAGCGGACAGCTGAAACTGACAACTGGAAGCGGCAGGGACAGACCACTATAAACACCGGAGGAAACATCAACGAAGCGCTTCGCAGGAGGCTCCCATGCACTGATGATGTCGCCTAGCCAGGGGACGAAACGTTTGCAACAAAAACTTCCAGCTCGGCGAACAGAACCACAACAACATCTGTACATGTTGGAGCCCTGAAATAAAACCAATGCTTCTCTAAATTGACTGACAGGAGAATTTGGACACATTGACTGAATGCTGCTCCAAACTTTCTTGGAAACCTGCATTTTTTAAAATTCACTCTCTTGGGATGTGGGCAGCATTCATTGTCCATCCCTAGTTGCCCTTGAGAAGGTGATGGTGAGCTATATTCTTGAACCACGACAGTACACATTGTAGTTTGGCCCACAATGCATGTAGGGAATGAATTCCCATGAGTTTAACCCTGTGACATTGAAGGAGTGGTGATGTACTTCCAAGTCAGGATGGTAAATGACTTGGAGGAGAACTTGCATGTGATGGTGTTTCCATGCGCTTGCTGCCCTTGTCCTTCTTGATGAAATTAGTAATGAGTTTGGAAAGTGCTATATAAGGATCTTTGGTGAATTTCTGCAGTGCATCTTGCAGTTAGTGTACACTATTGCTGCTGAGTGTGAGTGCTGTAGGGAGTTTGTGATGTGGTGCCAATCAAGCAGGCTGCTTTGTCTTGGATAATGTCAACAGGTCTTGACTGTTGTTGGAGCTGCATCCATCCAGGCAAATGGGGAGTATTCCATCACACTGCTGACTTGTGCTTTATAGATAGTGGAGGGAGGTTTGAGCGAGTCAGGAGGTGAGGTACTCACTGTGCTATTTCTAGCCTCTGACCTGCTGTTGTAGCCACTGTATTTATGTGGTGAGTCCAGCTGAAGTTCTGATCAGTGGTGACCTCAAGGGTGTTGATAGTGGCGATTCTTAGTGCATTTAAAAATGGACTACATCAGTATCTGAAGAATCATCAGTGAACACCCCATTTCTGATCTTAGGTTGGAGGGAAGATCATTGAAGAAGCTGAAGATGGTTGGGCCTAGGACACTACCCTGAGGAACTCCTGCAGAGATATCCTGGAGCTGAGTTACATGTTTATACATGGTACTATTGATGTTAAATATGGTGATGTGCACCAAAGTCATGTGTTGGCCCACTGCGGTCATATGGAGTATCAGGAAGGGAGATTGAAGGGAGGCGACAAAGGGGAGAATGGGACAATGACCTGGAGAGTTCAAGAAGCCAGAGAAAATCTTATAGCTCCACCCTTCCAGGATGTCTGATCTGGATAGTGATGTTTTACTTGCAATTTTTAGTTTTATCTGAGCATATGGCAGACATCCCTCTGGTTGGTGTATCCTGTGTTGATAACTGATGTACTTTGTTCTTGTTATTCATTATCCTTGTGTAACAAAACATTTTAGTTCTCCTGATCAGATCTGATCTTTAATTTTTGTTGTAAGTTAATACCTCTGTGTAAACTTTTTATTCTTGACCAGTGCTTGTGATGAAGCTTCCATGGTGCAGAGAACACTCTTTTTTTCTGCATTGCATATCTGAACTAAAATAGTACATATGAGTCAAAAGAGGAAATAAACTCTCATGAAGATTACCAAGTTGTCAGTCATCTTGTGAATTCTCCTCCTGAAGATTTCACCACTTTCCCTTTCATACACGGGTACTATGAATCTTCATTCTACCATTGCTAGGCACTGGCATCATGTTTAACAGCACTTAAAGTGCATTTGTTTATTCCAGACCAATGCTCAATAAAAAAAATCTGATCATGCAAATTGCCTATTAGCCATCTCACAACCTTAAATGTTCCATCATTCATTTGAGAAGCCCAGGGATAAGATAAACTTTCCAATTCTGAACGCCGGAAGCATCACTCATTCTGCCACTCCTCCCTGTCCAGATGCTTTGAATGATTTGACCGCCCAGACCCTATTCCTCTCCTACACATTTTTTGCCTTTTCACCTCTGTGTGTCCATGACATTCATTTGTTGTATCTTGGCTACAATCTCCTAGTGTGGAGTTCACTGATGGTGAGGCTGTTATCAGTCCCCACATGGTTGATTATGAGAGGTGAACAAGTGTTTACAGTTGAAACACAGGCCATCCTTTTGCTGATTAAAGATGTTCTGCACCTTTTTATATTGTTCCACTTAGTTCATGCCTATTAGAATAGTAAGGGTACAGCAGTTCTTATAATAATGGAAATGGACATATATTTACCAAAGTGCAGGCCCTATGCCTTTAGAACATTTTTATTTCCCCTCCCTTCCCTAGATGCAGGTCTGACATTCACAGCTGGAGTGGAGGGAACCTGCTATGTGATATTCCCTGTTGACTTTGAAAAAAATCAGGCAATCATCTCGTGACATTTTTTGGCTGAAATGCCCCACCTTGCTAAGAGTGTCCTGCCCACATCCTCTCAGCATCCTTGGCTTGAACCATTGGAGGCCTTGGGGTTACAGGTAGAAGGAAGGGGAGCTGGAGGGCATCATTTGTCGTGTCCTGAGAAGCAGCGGTCAGGCTGCCTGACTGTCATTTCTTTTCCCGGTGGGTGTCTGCTGGCAAGTAGTGTTTGAAAGTACATTTTGAGCACAAATCCATCAGACATCGCGTATTCTGCTGGATCTGGATTTCCAACATGGCCACCACCCTGTACTGGAAGGTAGCCAGGTGCTCACATGGCAGAGCACCCAGTAGTGAGAATGTGGAGAGATTCAATCACCTTTCATTCTAGCTTATCACCTATAGCACACTTATCTGATACTCCTTTGCCCATCTCTTCAGCTTTACCATGCCACTAATGGCTTATTTTCGAGGCACATTTTCTACCTAGGATGAAGTAGCTGCCTGGTCTTCAGCAGCCTTAAATATCAGGGATGTTATTCCAATGGCTGTGGAAATGTATCAATGATATGCTCACCAGACTGAAGCATCAAATCTAATCTAGCTGGAATATCCAGGAGACAGTCCCTGTGTTGCTGGAGAAACAGCAGGTGCATTTTCTAAGGTTTCATCGACTTCATCCACAGAAGCAGCATTGGTACAGAGGGACTTGGACTGTGGGCTCTTCAGAGTTCAGAATTCCTGGCTGCCTGTGGAAGAGATGAGAAAAATACTTTAACTAATTCTATGTACAGCAATATGTTGGCATGGAGCTTAACCAAGAAGAACAGATCACAATGGCTGTTGGCCCTACACTACAGTAATGGACCTAGTATTCCCTAGCCAGCTCAGTGATCCTCTTCTCACAGGGAATGAGTGACTTCATTTGCAACATCCTCACTCCATACCAGTCTTAGCCATCTTGACCCCTCTTGCCAGTTTTATAGTGATAAAACAAAAGCAATGATTGTGTGTGATGGGAATGGAGCAGAAGCATTGTATGAGTATGCACAAATTTGCAGGGGGTGAGGTTTCCTCAGAGTGAGTAGGAAGCGCTGAGGGCAGCAAGGGTTAGTAGTTTGGGAATAAAGGGCTCAAAAGCACTTTATAATAGACATGCGATGCTGAGGATTGTAGCCCATGATGATTTCTGAGATGCATTTGCAGTGGCAACTTTTGAATTTGTGATGGCCATGTAAGGTAGCAGATTCCCTTTACTGCTTACCCTTACAGAGTGTGGGAGATTATTGAATTTTTCTTGAATGAGTTTGACATATCTCTTGTGGGGTCTGACTCCTCTGAGTTGTGCTGTTATCTGTGTCCAGGCTGGACAGGAGTGATATAATGGTCTTTTGATTCTCTTCTGGAAAGTGAGTGTGTGGTCCTTCTGTGAGTCCATCAAACAGCAAAGAGCCAACATGAATTTTTGCTGATATTGCCTGTGCTTTATGAATGACAGCACAGGATGAAGGGATGCTCTTAGCTTGTAGCAATTGAAGTGCTATTCATCTGGTCTTTAAATATGGCACTAGACGTTTTGAAACCAAAATATCTTGCCAATGGCAAAAACTTCTAGCTTGCTTGCCATACAATTTGCCAAGTACTCATACAACAACTAACTTACTTAGGTAATGAATTGAGAAATGATGTCATCCAACATGCTAACCACCATGCTTTATCTTCAGAAAGGACGATTCCACCCTGCAAAATTATTCTAATCAAATTTAAGCAATAAACAAATTGATAGCTCGATTGAACCAAAAAAAGTACTGTAAAATGCTAATTAACATACGACATATAAGTGGAATTGAAGGTAATATAAAGATTGAGAAATATAGTATGTAGAAAGTATGATGAGCTAAGAAAAGACTAATGGATCATCAGAATGAGAAAGCATCCTGTCTCAACTTTTCTTCACAAAAAAACCAGATCAAAATACACTTCCAAAAACCATTGTATCATCACACTGAGTGATCTATCAACTTTTGGTTCCAATTTATCTGATGCAGATCCTTTGTTTTCAGATTACCTTAGAAATGTTAAAAATGTATCCTAAAAATGAATCGCCCTAATCTTCCCACCGTTGTAGGTATTGGAATGTGGAAAAGTGTAAAGACTACTGCCTGGAATTAAACCTGAAATGGCTCTTAGCAATATTAGCAGACCACTCTGAAAGCAATTTGATCTTGTAAGTGTTTAATTATTGTTAAAACGCCCTAACAATGTTTTGAGCCTTAGTCTATTATACAAAAGCAATGATTTTTCTATTTCAACTCGCACAGTTTAATCTCAACAATTCTTTTTATTTTCCATTTAGGAGATAGTGTTAGTAGTTTTTTTCGGTGCAGAATATATGGTACGATTATGGTCTGCAGGCTGCAGAAGTAAATATATTGGTGTTAAAGGAAGGATTCGGTTTGCCAGGAAACCTATTTCCATTATAGGTGAGGAGTTCCTTGTTTTCTTTCAATCACCTTAACTTTAACAATCTTGTGTATGTTAAAGTCAACTATACTTCATTGAGATAATTGTCAGGCAGAATTTGAGATTCTGTGCAAGTATCTGACTTGGCGACTATGCCAAAATATTTTTAAAAACGGCAACACAGTGTAGCTTTATTATTATATTATAGAATTAGCTTAGATGGATATGGAATAGTTGAATAACATAGAATAAAGTTTTGAATACACTAAATGCTTTCACAGTAATATTATCTTAGTAAAATCAGTAAATCTAAAAGAAGCATGAAACCAGGCCATTCCTGAGTCACAGGCAAATTTGTTAATTGCAACTTCAAGTGCTATGGGAAAATATATAACATGAAATTCTGATGATGTTTTTACAACTCATAAATTAGAATTTTCATTGAGTTTGAAATAATTTAGAAACTGTAGTTGACAGTGGATTGGAATTGTAATTGGAAGATTGATCCAAGGGTTGTTTTGTTTATTTGCCATCAATGTATTAGTATTTTTGGCCATGATCTTGAAAAGATTAACATAATTCCTTTATCATGTCATATTTGAAACTAATCAGCATGCTTGTTTTTTTGACTTGCAGATCTGATTGTAGTGATTGCATCCATTATAGTGCTCAGTGTCGGATCAAATGGTCAGGTGTTTGCCACATCTGCCATCAGGTATTTCTCTGCAGTTTTATAAATTACAATGAACAGACCCAATCTATTTCTAGTCTATTGGACAAATTAGATTCCAAGATTAAGTAGATAGAGAGTGGAGTCCTCACTTTTTTAAAAAATTCATTTATTCATCCACTGGATGAGGGTGTCACTGGCTAGGCAGCACTTATTGCCAATAGACAATAAGTGCAGGAGTAGGCCATTCTGTCCCTCGAGCCTGCACCACCATTCAATATGATCATGGCTGATCATCCTTAATCAGTATCCTGTTCCTGCCTTATCTCCATAACCCTTGATTCCACTATCCTTGAGAGCTCTATCCAATTCTTTCTTAAATGAATCTAGAGACTGGGCCTCCACTGCCCTCTGGGGCAGAGCATTCCACACAACCACCACTCTCTGGGTGAAGAAATTTCTCCTCCTCTCTGTTCTAAATGGTCTACCCCGTATTTTTAAGCTGTGTCCCTCTGGTTCGGCACTCACCCATCAGCGGAAACATGTTTCCTGCCTCCAGACTGTCCAATCCTTTAATAATCTTATATGTCTCAATCAGATCCCCTCTCAGTCTTCTAAACTCAAGGGTATACAAGCCTAGTCGCTCCAGTCTTTGAGCGTAAGGTAGTCCCGCCATTCCAGGAATTGACCTCGTGAACCTATGTTGCACTCCCTCAATAGCCAGAATGTCTTTCCTCAAATTTGGAGACTAGAACTGCACACACTACTCCAGGTGTGGTCTCACCAGGGCCCTGTACAGCTGCAGAAGAACTTCTTTGCTTCTATACTCAATCCCTCTTGTTATGAAGGCCAGCATGCTATTAGCCGCCTTCACTACTTGCTGTACCTGCATGCTTACCTTCATTGACTGGTGTACAAGAACACCCAGATCTCTTTGTACTGCCCCTTTACCTAAATTGATTCCATTTAGGTAGTAATCTGCCTTCCTGTTCTTGCCACCAAAGTGGATAACCATACATTTATCCACATTAAACTGTATCTGCCATGCATCTGACCACTCACCTAACCTGTCCAGGTCACCCTATAATCTCCTAACATCCTTCTCACATTTCACCCTGCCACCCAGCTTAGTATCATCAGCAAATTTGCTAATGTTATTACTAATACCATCTTCTATATCATTAACATATATTGTAAAAAGCTGCGGTCCCAGCACGGATCCCTGAGGTACCCCACTGGTCACTGCCTGCCATTCCGAAATGGAGCCGTTTATCACTACTTTGTTTCCTATCAGCCAACATCCCTAATTTCCCAGAGGGCAGTTAAGTGTTAACCACATTGCCAGACCAGGTAAGGATGACAGTTCCCTTCCCTCAAGGACATTAGTGAACCAGATGGGTTTTTCCAACAATCGACAATGGATGCATGGTCACCGTTAGATTCTTAATTTCAGATATTTACTTAATTCAAATTCCACCATCTGCCATGACAGGATTTGAATCAGAGTCCTCAGAATGTTATCTGGATCTTCAGGATTAACAGTCCAGCGATAATACCACCAAGCCTCCCCCATCCTGCTTGGCTGAGAGCTGTGGTAATATTTGGAATAGTATATATAAAATTATAATGAGGTCCATATCAAGGTTAGGCAGAATTGTAAATTTCTGGAATATTTACAAATAGTTATTGTTTTTGCAATCTAATGTTTGAATAATTATGATCTCCAAATTTGCTAGCTTGTGTTGCTCTTTTTGTATGACTGGTCTTTTAGTGCAGCCTGAGAGGTAAATAAAAATCACTTGAAGCAGTTATATTTAATACAGCATTGATTTATCAAGGCATGGTAAGTTATTATTAAGTAACAACAAAAGAGCATAAGAAATAGAAACAAGAGTAGATCATAGCACTCAGGTTTGTGCAACCATTTAATATAATCGAGGCTAATCTGCTGCTTCATTACACTACCCCCCCCCCCGCCACAACCCTCTATATCCTGACTCCCCAAGAGACTAAACATCTGCCTGTAATTAATAATGGAGCATCCACGTTCCTCTGTGATGGACAATTCTGTACATTCACAACCTTCTAAGTGAAGAAATGTTTCCTATTTTATCTCTATTTCAAGCGAAGGATCATTTATACTGAGACTGTAACTCTTTTTTTCTTTCCCCCTAGATTCCACAAGCAGCCCCAGAGTCTACCATGTTAGAAGAGAAAATGAGGTCTGCAGATGCTGGAGATCAGAGATGGAAATGTGTTGCTGGAGAAGCGCAGCAGGTCAGGCAGCATCTAGGGAACAGGAGAATCGATGTTTCGGGCATTAGCCCTTCTTCAGGAATGAGGAAAGTTTGTCCAGCAGGCTAAGATAAAAGATAGGGAGGAGGGACTTGGGGGAGGGGAGTCGGAAATGTGATAGGTGGAAAAAGGTCAAGGTGAGGGTGATAGGACAGATTGGGGTGGGGGCGGAGAGGTCGGGAAGAAGATTGCAGGTTAGGGAGGCGGTGCTGAATTTGATGGATTTGACTGAGACAGGCTGGGGGAGGGGAAATGAGGAAACTGGTGAAATCCGAGTTCATCCCTTGTGGTTGGAGGGTTCCTAGCCGGAAGATGAGGCGTTCTTCCTCCAACCGTCGTTTCGCTGTGGTCTGACGATGGAGGAGTCCAAAGACCTGCATATCCTTGGTGGAGTGGGAGGGGGAATTGAAATGTTGAGCTACAGGGTGGTTGGGTTGGTTGGTCCGGGTGTCCCAGAGGTGTTCTCTGAAACGCTCCGCAAGTAGGCGGCCTGTCTCCCCAATATAGACTAGGCCACATCGGGTACAGTTTAAGAGCGGAGGATCCGGAGGGACGTCTGTTGCTGGAGGCTTCGGATTTGTTGTAGGTACTGGTTGTCCTGGTTGGGTCCAAGTTTTGTTGGTCGGAACGTAGTCCGGAGTCCGTGCGGGATAAGTCGGTTCCGTAGGCAGGTGCTGAGGAAGGAGATGTGGCTGTGGTAGCGAGTCTGTTTGAAAATGTGGCTGAAGAGCTTCTGAGCAGAGGAGATGACCTGGGGGGTGCAGTGAGAGAGGGACTCACTGAAACCTTTGTAGAGGGAGAAAGAGAGCTTCTTCAAGGAAGGCATCCTTGTAAGAGGATTCGCAGTAGGTTGAAATCTTTGTTTAAGAGCGGAGGATCCGGAGGCCGATGTGGCCTCGTCTATATTGGGGAGACAGGCCGCCTACTTGCGGAGCGTTTCAGAGAACACCTCTGGGACACCCGGACCAACCAACCCAACCACCCTGAAGCTCAACATTTCAATTCCCCCTCCCACTCCACCAAGGATATGCATGTCTTTGGACTCCTCCATCGTCAGACCACAGCGAAACGACGGTTGGAGGAAGAACGCCTCATCTTCCGGCTAGGAACCCTCCAACCACAAGGGATGAACTCGGATTTCACCAGTTTCCTCATTTCCCCTCCCCCCAGCCTGTCTCAGTCAAATCCATCAAATTCAGCACCGCCTCCCTAACCTGCAATCTTCTTCCCGACCTCTCCGCCCCCACCCCAGTCTGACCTATCACCCTCACCTTGACCTTTTTCCACCTATCACATTTCTGACGCCCCTCCCCCAAGTCCCTCCTCCCTATCTTTTATCTTAGCCTGCTGGACAAACTTTCCTCATTCCTGAAGAAGGGCTAATGCCCGAAACGTCGATTCTCCTGTTCCCTAGATGCTGCCTGACCTGCTGCGCTTCTCCAGCAACACATTTCCATCTCTACCATGTTAGACCCCTTCAAAATCTTGTATGTTTGAATGAGATGACTCATTCTTCAAAACTCCAATTTATTCAGCCTGTCATCACAGTAGAACCCTCTTATTCCAGAAACTAGGCTAGTAATTTCAATGTAAATACATTATTCTTTAAATTTGGAGACACATTAAGTAACCAAATTCTATATAAGGCTTCCCTATTCTTGTGTTTTAGCCCCTTTTTGTAATAAAAACTAACATGCCAATTATCTTCATATTTTATTCGTGTACTTGCAACAAAGACCAAACCGGGATGGACTTTAGTATAGTTTAGTATAGTTTTAAACCATCAGATGTTTAACGTAAAAATGCAACTTTTAAAATGTTTAGGTTTGTGTTTTGTAGTATTGATGTTATTTTGTATTTTCAGGGGTATTCGATTCCTTCAGATCTTACGGATGCTGCATGTGGATCGACAGGGTGGCACTTGGAGACTTTTAGGCTCTGTCGTTTTCATTCATCGTCAGGTTAGCTATATCTTTAACTGTTCAGGTCAGGCTCTGATTCTATAATTATACCCAACAGCTTTTCTAACAGTAGGCCTGAGTAGATAAAGTTGCTGTGACTTACTTGCAAGGTTCACCTAAGAGGAGGTGAGGCCATTAAATAACGTTTTTGTTTTTATTAATTTTCCTTGTGCAAATGAACGCTGCTGAATCCATTAGAAAAAGATATAACTGGGGTTCCTGTCCTCAATCAGGAGGCGATCCGAAAATGCTTCCCTCACAATCTACATAATTATTCAAAGATGTGCAGGTTTGGTGGATTGGCCATGCTAAATTGCTCATGGATGTGCTGGCTAGGAAGCTTAGCCATGGTATATACAGGAACAGAGGTAGGGTGAGGGTGAGGGGGTGGGGGTGGGTTGGGCCTGGTAGGGATATTCTTCAGACTTTGGTGTGGATTTGATGGGCTGAATGGCCTGCTTCTACACTGTAGAGGTTTTATGATTCTATGAATGCTGAAGTACACTTCTTTATGATGATGTTTTACTCAGGAAATGAATACACAGCCTGGAGGCTGAAGAATAACATGGCTTGCATTGAAAAGTTTGCATGAAGTCTTAAAGCCATGAAAAAAGTAACATTTGTGTAGTAAGAAAGAAATTCAATGTGGACCAGGAAAGTAGTGGACAGGATATTAAAAGAAGTGTAATATTGAATCAAAATTATAGCAAAATTAAAAACTAATACATCATTCCTATGTTATTGTAACTGAAGTATGTATGAAATTCATCATTTTAGTCCTTCGTTGAGAACCTGAATCGTATAAGGTTCCATTCTAAATTCCATTGGGTTGAATTTAGATATGTTTGTGAGGTGGCTTGATAGCTTTGGGCATGTTGGAGAAACTAGTTCTGAAGTTAGGCATTTTGTAAAGGAGATTTTTCTGGACTTAGTACAAATTTAACTCTTCTTAGTAGAATTGTGACCTGAAGGTTGTTGCCCACATATGGCTGCTACTGACTTTTAAGATCAATCTCAACATGTGGTTCTGTATTCTTTCCCTCTTTGCAGCTGACGTGCGTGAGGACAGGGTATCCCACCAACATAGTATATTTGCCCAAACGATGGAAATAGCTACTTGTAGATCAAAAACATATTATGGATAGGCAGTCTGACAAGATGAGAGATTTGAGAATGAATATCCGATTATTAACTTTCTTCCATACTGTAAAGACTGTCTTTTGTTTTTTTGTATTTTTAATTGTAGACTGAAATGGAAAAAAAAACATTCTAAAGCTTACGGATTACTTCATTCTTTTGAAAGAAAGTAACCTGATATTCATTGCAGGTATTGTTTACACAGCTGCTGGTTCAAGCAGTAGTATGAAAAGATGCAGATGAGCTGGAGGCAAGGGGTGTACAAATGGAGGTTTAAAAAGCAACAAGAAACTGGTTGGATTATGGACAAGTGACCAGTTATCAATGACAGGCCTTCTGCCCGTCAACAACTGTGATTGGTTCTCAAGTAGCTAAATAGCTTGAGGCTCTGATCAAGAGAGGGAATAGCAGTCAGATCTCTACTCTCTGTTCTCTGCAGCAAAATCCACTTTAAGTATGAAGAAGACTAGTTTTCAGCAGTTCCTTCAACAATTGCTATACGTTATGACTTCTAATTAAATAAATCAAAATCTTTTTATAAATGAGAGTTAGTCATCTGGTACCTTGTGTAAACCAGTGAAATCATCTGGAGAAGGACAATGGCGAAGCAGATACTATGAACAGTGATTACTGAACTGCTTTCCCAGTTACTTTCCCAGTTATTTCTGTCCATTACACCCATATTTATTTTGTGGTCTGTGTATATGTAAGGGGAACATACACAGGATTGGAGTTTTAATCAGTCAGTTTTTATGCCAATGGTTCATAATTGTTTACCTGTAGCTTGAATCTATTTGCTTGTAATAAATCAGTGCATTGAGTATAGGAGTTGGACGCTGCCTGACCTCCTGCGCTTTTCCAGCAACACATTTTCAGCTCAATCTCCAGCATCTGCAGTCCTCACTTTCTCCTATAAGAGTTGGGAGGTCATGTTGCAGCTGTACAGGACATTGTTTGGGTCACTTTTGGAATACTGTGTTCAATTCTAGTCTCCCTGCTATAGGAAGAATGTTGTGAAACTTGAAAGGGTTCAGAAAAGATTCACATGTATGTTGCCAGGGTTGGTGGGTTTGAGCTATAGGGAGAGGTTGAATAGGCTGGGGCTGTTTTTTCCTGGAGTGTTGGAGGCTGACGGGTGGCCTTATGAAGATTTATAAAATCATGAGGGGTGGGGTGGGGGAGTCCAGAACTGAAGGGCATAAGTTTAAGGTGAGAGGGGAAAGATTTAAAGGGATCCGAGGGAGCAACTTTTTCATGCAGAGGGTGGTGGGTGTATGGAATGAACTGCCAGAGGAAGTGGTAGTAGAATTATAACATTGGAAAGTCATGTGGATGGGTATATGAATAGGAAGGGTTAGAGGGATATGGGCCAAATGCTGGCTAATGGAACTGGATTAATTTAGGATATCTGGTCGGCATGAGCGAGTTGAACCAAAAGGTCTGTTTTCAAGCTGTACAGCCGCAAGACTCTATGACTCTAAATAATAATTCTTCTTAAGTACAGAAACTTGATCTGTGCTTTCTACTAATTTTGAGTCTGAAAGTCTGTAAACTGAGGATGGAATTCTGTATACTTTAAAGAATGTCTTTAAATTTTGTGATAACTTTGGGCATGGCACGGGCATTGATTTTTCAACCCCTACTCCAGTGAGAGATAGCAATACTTCCCTGTTGGCTTTCTCAATTTAAGTTGATTTGAATGTGTGCATATAGAGTTTAAGGCTTTCTCCTGTCAGGCTATAATTATTTCATTTTAGCATGTTTCATGGAAGGTTTCTCAGTGAACCCTAGTAAGTTTTCTCACTCTATTCTCCACTGCTTGCCTTATTAGTTATGCATAATACCTCGATAGCTCCAGGCTAGTGCTACCTTTTGCTCAGCAATGGTAGAAATACTTACCACTATTCAAACCTCCCAGAATTCCTAATGCTAGTGCCATTCTTAAAGCTGTGCATCAAGTCAAGTGCTATCAGTCTTTCACGTTGCTTGTAGTGGGAGGGCATGCAAGTGGCGTAGCTGACATTTCATTGCAAATATAAGCTCAAATTCATGAAAATATTGCTATTTAACATCACCTGTCTGATTGACAATCATTATAACTGCGGTAAAAAGAACCAAGCTACATAAGTTATCCTTCCTTTGTGTTATGTTACCTTAGAACCATGTGTAAGGGAGTGCAGCAGTTTCCTCAAAGCCCAGCATAACTGAATACCATCTTATTGTTCAATGTTTGAGCATTACATACTGGAAGTGTTTCCAGTGGTTGAAAGCATTCACTGTTTTAAGCAACTCCAAAAGTGAAGGAAAAACAATGAAAAGCTGAATCTGCTTCTGGGAACACTCGGGGACTGCCTGCTTTTGATCATTGAACAATATTGCACTCAGTTCACATCTATTGGAACTGTGTCAATTAAGTCCAGTCTGACTTGTTGCATCAATTACTTCAATGTTCTATTATGCTGAAGGTAATGTTTCTCCTGTTCTAAGTCTTTGGGGGGAAGACAATGTCCACCAGATCCCCACTTTTCCTGTTCCGTGCACAGCGCACAAGCATTATGCAGCACATGCTGTATGGACTGAACTCTAAAGCCTGATCTTTCACGCTGTCCCCGCCCCCCCCCCCCCCCCCCCCCCCCCACCACCAAACCAGTCCAAACATTGAAGACCCTATTTTCTGTTCCATTATGGCCCCAGTGAACAGAATTGTATCTACTAGTAGAAAGTGAGAATTGTAGATGCTGGAGATCAGAGTTGAAATGTGTGGTGCGGGAAAAGCACAGCTAGTCAGGCAGCATCCGAGGATCAGGAGAATAGACGTTTCAGGTATAGATCCTTCATCATGAATGAGGTTTGTAGGCCAAGGCAGCTGAGAGATAAATAGGAGGGGAGTGGGACTGGGGGTAAGGTCGTGGGGAATGCGATAAGTAGATAAAGGTGGAGGTAATGATAGGTCAGCGAGGAAGATGGGAAGGAAGATGGACAGGTAGGACCGTTCAAGAGAGTACTGCCGAGTTGGAAGGTTGGGACTCTGATTAGGTGGGGGGAAGGGAAATGGGGAGACTGGTGAAATCCACATTGATCCTATCTGGTTGGCGGGTCCTAAGGTGGGAAAATGAAGTGTTCTTCCTCCAGTCATTGGATGGTTAGGGTTTGGTGATGGAGGAGGCCAGGATGTGCATGTCCTTGGTGGTAGTCCCTACATTGGGGAGACAGAACACCACCTTGCAGATGGTTTCAGAGAACATCTCTGGAACACTCGTACTGATCAAATGCACTATCCCGTGGTGGAACACTTTAACTCCCCCTTCCATTCCACCAAGGACATGCAGGTCCTGGGCCTCCCTTTATCGCCCAACCCTAACCACCTGACGCCTGGAGGAAGAACGCCTCCTCATCTACCTTTGATCCCATGTGGTTGGAGGGTCCCATGTGCATTTCACTAGTTTCCCCATTTTCCCATTTCTCCCCCTATCCCAACTCAGCACTGCTGTCTTGTACAGTCCTACCTGTCCATCTTCCTTCCCACCCATCGCTCCACCCTTCTCTCCGACCTATCACTTTCACCCCACCTTCATCTACCTATCGCATTCCCAGCTACCTTCTCCTATCCCTCCACCATTTACCTCTCAGCCTCCTTGGCCTACAAGGCTCATTCTTGATGAAGTGCTTATGCCTGAAACGTCGATTCTCCTGCTCCTTGGATGCTACCTGAATTTGAATTAGAATCCTTACTGTGTGCACACCATTCCCCTACATTTACCCCTGACTCATGCACCTAACCTATACATCCCTGGACACTATGGGCAATTTACCATGGCCACTTTACCTAACCTGCACATCTTTGGGTTGTGGGAGGAAACCGGAGCACCTGCACGAAACCCACGCAGACAAGGGGAGAATGTGCAAACTCCAAACAGACAGTTGCACAAGTCTGGGAATTGAACCCGCTCCCTGGTGCTGTTAGGCAGCAGAGCTAACGACTGTGCCACAGTGCCACCCCAGCTGACTGGCTGTACTTTTCCAGCACCACACTCTTCGACTCTGCATTGTCCCTACACTTGGCCATCAGTCTAGGGATTACTTTAGTGGAATCATCACTCATGGTAGCAGAGGGTAGCCCTTATGTCTTGCTCACTATCCCTCTAAGGTATCTAGCCCTTAAAATGCAGCAGGATCATGAGAATTCTCAAAGACATGGGCAGTTCCCAGGATACCTGGTTCAGGCCTCTAAGACATGATACTTATGATCACAGATGATTTATACATTGAAATGGAATCATTTTCAGTTGAAGTCTGTTGCATCATGATATGGTGCTCTCAATGCAATAAGTGTACAATTTATAGCACCTTGCACATGGGGAAGCCAGCTGTCTTGATAAAGACAAATGTTTGAGCTGCAGCACCAATGTTATTGTGGGGATATAAGGTCAAGCAATGTGATCTCGCACAAATTGCATCAGAAGTAGTATTAATGCACTTTTGTATCAAGGGAGTGAAATCCACATAGGTGCCCACTGGATCCTTGGAAGAGCTTATTGAATAAACATTTGGCACACCTGTCATCTTATTGGCCACTGAGCTAGAATGGCCATCTCATGCCCACAGGTCCCAATCATTGGAACAGTTCTGCGATGGTGTTCTGGGACTTGTGCAGTCCTCATTGTCACTGTATCACCTTCACCCGGAAGAAATGACCTTGAGTATGGTACACGTGGGCCTCCTGCACTTCATCTGCATCCTAAGGGGATCTTCTACTGCAGCCTTTTGATCATGAGGCTGGTGGCACATCTGTTCCCCCTCAATTTCTCTGTACCTTTGTAGTGTCACAGAAAGAGAGACAATAATAATGTCAGGCTTCCAATGAACTTGCATGGGAAATATCAGAAGCAGAACAGGTCCTTGGTAACATGAGCAGCTTTTACATCTCATGGTTTAGCATAGTCTCTGTACAGTGAAACATGGAATACTCTGACAAAGAATTATCAAGGAATGCATTTAGATGTTGCTTTGACATCGACCTTATTTTGATCAATGCAGTACAAAACATATTGTGCATATGCAGTAGGAGATTTTTAATTGCTGTTTGATTACTGGTACCTTGCACCCCTGCCACCACAACATCCAAGAAAGGCTGCATTACGTTGGCAAATACTTAGAGTTCAAGGTGAGGAATAAAATTCTGTGCCCTTGTGCGGTCCAAAGATCTTGGATTGTGCCACTTTTTAAAAAAAAAAATCACCTATGATTGTCATCTGAATGAAACAGAAGTAATGTTCAGTCTGTGATGATGAACAGTCAAGATTATTTGTAACCAAATTTGTATCCTCGTAGTTGGACACTTTATGCATTTTACATCTGAAGGATAGGCTCTGGCTGCTCATAGACTATGTCCTAATATTTGAAAACTGTTTTCCAAGATGGATGCCTGGTCGAACATGTGGCAAACTGCAGCCACCAGGTACCCAAACTGACTTGTGTTGCAAACGCTCGCTGTCAATTCAACATGTGAGAGAATAGAAAAGTATATGTCAGTGAGGGGAGATTGGGTATTAATGTCCATGCAAACAAGCCTCTCACTGCTCAATAGCAAAATTCCCATCTTGCCATTCAAAATTGGGTTGCATAATCAGACAATTTTTTTTCTCTACTTCAAGAATCTAATTTCTGACAAACTTGCCATATTTTTCCAACTGACTTGCACTTGCCCACGTTTATCATACACTGAGAAAATTCTGCCTGTAATTTCTAACACCGACTGCTTGCTTTTGAATAATCAAAAGGCATTTTTTATCATTGCATTGCTGCACTGGAAAGTCTATGCTCAGTGCCAAGGAATATCAAAGACTATGACCACCTTGGCATTTGAAATATGTAACTTTGACATATACCTTGAAACCTTCTTTTCAAACCATTAAATAGGTCATCACTTTTATCAGTTCACTTGTGGAATCTACCTTGTTGCAACTTATGGCCATTGTCATAGTTGTAGTGGAAGCTCTGATTTCTATGATTCCTTTTGTTCAAAGGCTATGAAAGCTTGACAGCAGTTCATCCATTTGTTATCCAGTAGTTCAGTGGAATTGCCTGGTAGGTGGTGACTGGGCTGATTCCCCATAATACCAGTGTTTGCGGCCACGTACAGAAACAATTTACTTTAGCACAAGCTTTTGAGCGAACAAGATGTACTTTAGCACCAGGCAGACCATTTCTAATAGACTATTGAAACTTTAATCAAGTAGAGGAAAGCTACAAAAAGTATAATGACACCAACAGCCAAAAGAAATAATTGAGCACCTTGTCTGAATTTGTTTCATAATTTCTTAGGTAGCATGTTAGGCCTCCAATGGGTGGAATTTTCGGGGAAAGTAAGGCAAAATATGAAAATCAGACTGTTAAAGCTAATGAAGACTTCTGATACTTTTTTCTCAAGGGTTTAAATGGCGAGTTCTGAATCTTGCTGTGAGCAGTGATTTACATTTTATTTCCTTGCATTTACAATCCCTCCTTAGCTAATCTCACCTCATTTCTATGCAACTACCAATTCTCCTTTCCTTCCATGAGAAACTGGATGGCACCAAATTTCAATATGAAAGTCAGAGCAGCAGCTGCAGTTTGCCATCACTACCTTTCTGCACCTTCAAACAATTACATCTTCACCACAGTTTTGCTGCATTCTTCATGGAGAGCCATCCTTTTTCACTCTTCAGCAATGCAAGTGGGCATCATCAAATCAGCTTCACTGCAACATCCGATTATTTTTGGACCAATATCTCTCTACTTCTGTCATTCAGGATTTCACTTTGGAACGCAGGGACACCTGTGACTTGCATACTTCTGCCAGGTCACTTTGCCCATGGGAGCGCACAAGTATCTTTTGCGCATACACAAGATATGTCTTATGCCTCTTTGCTTCATTCTTAGTGCTCACTCAGTTTGCACTTACAGGCAGTCTCAAGGTTGTAAATGGGTTCCATTCTTTCGTAAATTGATTTGTACGCAAGTTGGAACACAATGCAGATCCAAATAACATAGCCGTTTGTAAGAACAGGAAATGTTTGTATGTTAGATCTTCAAAATTACACCCCTGTATGGGATAGCATTCACAGGTACAGGCATTGGTAAATCATGATCCCCTTGCACTTGGAAGCTGCCAGCCTCAGTAGCAAGCATTGCACAGAGGGAGAAGCAGGCAAGAATTATGTTGATGTAAGGATTGTAGATGAATTCCAATGAGATTGCTTTGCTTTGTAATTTTTTTTCATCTGTTCTTAGTTACAATATTACCTTCATGAAATATGACCAATATTTCATGGAGATGTCATTATATATGCTTTAATGGACTAATGATTTTCTACCTTAATATTTAGATGAATAGTTAAATATGTTAAAAGTCACATTTAATTAAGTAGGACATTTCAACTGACAAGATTGCTGCTTTGTTTGTTTAACCCTAAAAAGATTATGGGACAAAATAACTGGAGCAATTGAACTCAGAAAATGTTGATTACTCACAGCTGTTATTTTAGAAATAGCAACAGTGGCTCTGTTCAGTTGACTTTAAATGAAAGATGTAAGGGTCAAGTTATTCCAACTACAATTGGAAAAACCCTGCAGAAGCACATTTGCGCATGTGTTGGCTCATTTGTTTTAAAATAGTAAGCTTAACTTCTTAAAGTGAACTTTTGTAAAATACTGTCACTCCAGAAACTCATTTTAAAGATCTGGATTTGAAAAGATTAAAATACTACAATAAAAAGATTACTAACAAAATATTTGAATAGTAGGTTAAAGCTAGATTTTCTCCTTTGTCTGCATTACTTCGTTCCTAGCTCAAATATATTATGCCCAAACATTATAGCCAGGAACCATAAGCGTGTAGGGAAATGCGTTAAGAGAAAAAACTTAGAGGCTTTCCATCTTATAGTCAAAACATTCAGAATAAGGAGAGAGAGGATGGATGTAAAACATGGTGGGGTAGCATTATTAAGAGGTGATGAAATGAGGATAGTTTGAAAATCTGAAAGCTGTGCTGGCAACCAGTTTTAGCTGCATCAAATTGAGAAACTTTTCGAACTGGTTGTTGATACCAATGGTATCACTATGGAATCTGTATTACTGCAAAACAATAAGATTGAGATTAATTAGTCCATCAGGTACTTTTCAAAGAAACTGACCACGTTAGCAAAAATATTCAGCAATTGAGACGTAGACAGTCTACATCATCTTGAAATATACTTCACCAACAATGTGAAATAAATTGTTATTTATATGGACAAACCTTTGTCTTCAAAACTCATCAAATATTCAGGGCACAGACTTACAGTTGTTATACTGGCGCTTAATTCTCTAATTGCATAATTTTAAAATTGTCTGATAAAGGAAATGTTATATTAGGCACTTTATTGACAGCACATATGAAAGACACTGACTGCTGTGGTGCTCATGAACTTATGTAAAATAAGGTTGCTGTGTAACTCATTGTATATTCAGTACATTACTACTGTTAATCTGATATAGAAATTCGATCATTTTTGGTGGACAATGAAAATGTCTTCTAAAGATACATTATACTCCCCCCATAGAAAATGAAAATGTAAGGTGTGTGACTCAACTATAGTTTAGTAAAATTTTGCGTTTGGATTTTGAAGTCTTGGCATGTGGGACAAACACAGAAAGCTTCAGAAACTCATCAAGTCTGGCAGCATCTGTGAAGAAAAATAAAGTTAACAGTTCAAGTCTGGTAATTACTCTTCAGAATTGAAAGGTTGGAAAATGGGTTTTTCAAATGCTTCTGATTAAAGGAAGTAGGGGAGTAAAAGGGCAGATGGTGCAGAGGCCCAGTTCAAAAGATCAAGGCTTTCTTAATAGTGATGCAAGAGAACAAGATGGAAAATTTATGTAAATTTAAAGAGTGACATCCTTTCTAAACCCCAATTGCCCTTCTGAAGAGCATCTGAAAGAATGCTTAGTATTTTCTTGCCTGTGCAAGCTGTATTGGCAAAGATCCCGGAGGCATCTGCAATTGTATCTGGTGACATCCATCTTTTTTTGTGCACTAGAATGTCAGGTCAACAGCTGCCTGAACATTACACAACTTATCCTTTTATGTTTGTCCTCAGGAACTAAGACTTATTGGCATAAAACTTTTTTTGGGCAAAATGTGTCTACAGAAACAAATCCTTGCTCTTTACGTGCCATGTGCGGGTTTGTTTCTGTGTATGGTTTGGTTTATTTAGTGAGATACAAACTAATATTTTAATATAGCAATAAAGGAGTGTTAACTTGTTTTGCATAGTCATTGGGTAAGTTTTGTTTGTAGTAAGTCAATAATTTTGTGTTCAGTAAAGAAGGCTGAATGGATCTTTTTATTTTATATCTAATAGCATACTGGCCCAATCGGGAAGTGGGTAAAACAATTACATTTATTTTGTGACTCCTAGAGAATTGGAATACAAAAGATAGTGCACCCATCCGATCATAACTGATCGCAAAGCAGGATTTAGCCCATTCCTTCAGCTGAACATACAACCTTTCTGGCAAGTTGATCAAGGGTACACTTCTGACAGTGTGTGCCTGCTCTTATTGACCATAATGGTTTGTTGTAGAAAGAAAGCATTAGTGACCATTCACATGTCAAAGCAACAGGTAATTGAGGGGGCTCTCAGTCTGACTGCTTGCATCTCTTCTGCAGCAAGTTCCATGCTTAAAACTCCATGAAGAGGGATCACTCAGTGCCCACAGTTAGACTTAAGGCATTCTGTGACCAATGAGCTCTAATGGACCTTTGGAGTTTGTCATACCACCAGTTAAGATTCAACCTGCATTTTCTAAATTTGTAAGGTTAGAAGGTTTAAAAACTGCTGCTGACCAAGGATAGATAATCCAGCTGATTTTTCAACAAATATTCCCTGTTGTGATAAGAGTAATGTATCAAAATAGAGTCTTTCTCTTTGTGCAGTTGCTGATGAAATCTTATCACCTCTAAAATATAATTTAAAGTGAGTTATGATGTACAAGCTTAAAAATTGTACAGTAATATTTAATCTGAAATCAGGTAATGCCTTAATGCAATGTTTGTTTTTGCAGGAACTCATAACAACACTGTACATCGGTTTTCTGGGTCTGATCTTCTCCTCCTATTTTGTATATTTGGCTGAGAAAGATGCAGTTGATGAAAAGGGAAAGACTGGGTTTGGTAGTTATGCTGATGCCTTGTGGTGGGGTGTGGTGAGTTCCTTTGTATTTGACCCTATGCTCTCAATGACATTTTCATCCGAGTATGAATTTGTTAAACTTGCTTCATTATGAACTTTAGGACTGCTATTTTTCTGTATACATTTAAAATCGCCAAACTCTACAGGACACATTCTTGAATTGATAATTAACAAAATAATCAATTTTCTACTTTGTCGTGCTGCTGCTCATTTTGCTGCAGTGCTGTAAAGATAACAAAGCAGCAGTGGACATCCTGGCAAACAGTGAAGAGTATGTTCATAATTGGATGCTTTTCTTGATTTGAAGAAATTCTAGATTGGCTGACCCCCAACAGCCAATGTCATTGCTTCTATTTTTATGACTAAATTAAACCAAGGCACATAAGGTTCTTCTGTTGATGTCATGGAGTTCCAAAATAGAGATGAGGAAGTGATCCTGGAGACCTCCCTGCAGCAGAATTTTTTTTAAAAAACGTTAAACGTAGTTTTGTATTACATTGTTGTAATTATAATAAACTTCGATTAAAAAGCACTCCCGCAGACTTGCTTCACCTTTTCATCATTCAAGATGTAAACATAGCTTAAGAAGTTCATGTTATAACAAAATAGCGATCAAACTTATGAGTTCTTATAGGTATTTACATAGGATTAGGAAATACTTTGATCTACGCATTTTATCTGTTAGCAATGATTTGTACTCTTGTTCCCTATCCATTCAACTGTATCCAGAAATCAACAAAAATATTAAACATAGTGACAATCTATAAATTTCTTCTAAAGTTATAATTTAAAACAGATTGGATACTACATTTTGTAATTTCACTGATTTTTTTTTCCTCTTAGGTCACAGTTACAACAATTGGATACGGTGACAAAGTTCCACAGACGTGGATTGGGAAGACAATAGCATCTTGCTTCTCTGTCTTTGCTATATCTTTCTTTGCACTTCCAGCAGTAAGTAAACATTGCTGTTTGCCTTTGAACATTAAGGATTAAATGGGTTATATCTTCTGCATGGGCTGGATATATATCAGAACTCCCCTTATTGGAAGCTTCTAATTTCGCAGTATAACATGACATGATTTATCATAAGACCATAAGACATAGGAGTGGAAGTAAGGCCATTCGGCTCATCGAGTCCACTCCGCCATTCAATCATGGCTGATGCGCATTTCAGCTCCACTTACCAGCGTTCTCCCCGTAGCCCTTAATTCCTCTAGACACCAAGAATCTATCAATCTCGGCCTTGAAGACATTTAGCGTCCCGGCTTCCACTGCACTCCGAGGCAATGAATTCCACAGGCCCACCACTCTCTGGCTGAAGAAATGTCTCCGCATTTCTGTTCTGAAATGACTCCCTCTAATTCTAAGGCTGTGTCCACGGGTCCTAGTCTCCTCGTCTAACTGAAACAATTTCCTAGCATCCACCTTTTCCAAGCCATGTATTATTTTGTACGTCTCTATTAAGTCTCCCCTTAATCTTCTAAACTCCAACGAATACAATCCCAGTATCCTCAGCTGTTCCTCGTATGTTAGACCTGTCATTCCAGGGATCATCCGTGTGAATCTCCGCTGGACACGTTCCAGTGCCAGTATGTCTTTCCTGAGGTGTGGGGACCAAAACTGGACACAGTACTCCAAATGGGGCCTAACCAGAGCTTTATAAAGTCTTAGTAGTACATCTCTGCTTTTATATTCCAACCCTCTTGAGATAAGAGACAACATTGCATTCGCTTTCTTAATCACGGACTCAACCTGCATGTTTACCTTTAGAGAATCCTCGACTAGCACTCCCAGATCCCTTTGTGCTTTGGCTTTATTAATTTTCTCACCATTTAGAAAGTAGTCTATGCTTTTATTCTTTTTGCCAAAGTGCAAGACCTCGCACTTGCTCACGTTAAATTCCATCAGCCATTTCCTGGACCACTCTCCCAACCTGTCTAGATCCTTCTGTAGCCTCCCACTTCCTCAGTACTACCTGCCTGTCCACCTAACTTCGTATCATCGGCAAACTTCGCTAGAATGCCCCCGGTTCCCTCATCCAAATCATTAATATATAATGCGAACAGCTGTGGCCCCAGCACCGAACCCTGCGGGACACCGCTTGTCACCGGCTGCCATTCTGAAAAAGAACCTTTTATCCCAACTCTCTGCCTTCTGTTAGACAGCCAATCCTCAATCCATCCCAGCAGCTCACCTCGAACACCATGGGCCCTCACCTTGCTCAGCAGCCTCCCGTGTGGCACCTTATCAAAGGCCTTTTGAAAGTCTAGATAGACCACATCCACTGGGTTTCCCTGGTCTAACCTACTTGTTACCTCTTCAAAAAATTCCAACAGGTTTGTCAGGCATGACCTCCCTTTACTAAATCCATGTTGACTTGTTCTAATCAGATTCTGCTCTTCCAAGAATTTAGAAACCTCATCCTTAATGATGGATTCTAGAATTTTACCAACAACCGAGGTTAAGCTGATTGGCCTATAATTTTCCATCTTTTGCCTTGATCCTTTCTTGAACAAGGGGGTTACAACAGCCATCTTCCAATCATCCGGGACCTTTCCTGACTCCAGTGACTCTTGAAAGATCTCAACCAATGCCTCTGCTATTTCCTCAGCCACCTCTCTCAGAACTCTAGGGTGTATCCCATCGGGGCCAGGAGATTTATCAATTTTAAGACTTTTTAACTTTTCTAGCACTATCTCTTTCGTAATGGCAACCATACTCAACTCAGCCCCGTGACACCCTTTAAATTTTGGGATATTACTCATGTCTTCCACTGTGAATACTGACGCAAAGTACTTGTTAAGTTCTCCTGCTATTTCCTTATCTCCCATCACTAGGCTTCCTGCATCAGTTTGAAGTGGCCCAATGTCTACTTTTGCCTGTCATTTGTTTCTTATGTACTGAAAGAAACTTTTACTATTATTTCTAATATTACTGGCTAGCCTACCTTCATATTTGATCCTCTCCTTTCTTATTACACTCTTTGTTATCCTCTGTTTGTTTTTGTATCCTTCCCAATCTTCTGATTTCCCACTGTTCTTAGCCACTTTATAGGATCTCTCTTTTTCTTTAATACATTTCCTGACTTCCTTTGTCAGCCAAGGTTGTCTAATCCCTCCCCGGTTAATCTTTCTTTTCTTGGGAATGAACCTCTGTGCAGTGTCCTCAATTATACCTACAAACTTCTGCCAATTTTGCTCTACTGTCTTCCCGGTTAGCCTCTGCTTCCAGTCTATTTTAGTCAGTTCCTCTCTCATGCCCTCATAATTACCTTTATTCAACTGTAACACCATTACATCCGATTTTGCCTTCTCCCTTTCAAACTCCAGACTGAACTCTATCATATTATGGTCGCTACTTCCTAAGGGTTCCCTTACTTTAAGATCTTTTATAGAGTCTGGTTCATTGCAAAGCACTAGGTCCAGAATAGCCTGCTCTCTTGTGGGCTCCATGACAAGCTGTTCCAAAAAGCCATCCTGTAAGCATTCCATGAATTCCCTTTCTTTAGATCCACTAACAACATTATTTACCCAGTCCACCTGCATATTGAAGTCTCCCATGATCAATGTAACCTTGCCTTTCTGACATGCCTTCTCTATTTCCCGGTACATGTTGCGTCCCTGGTCCTGACCACTGTTAGTAGGTCTATACACAACTCCTCTTATCAAAGTCAGTAAGGACAAGGGAGCAGCTTGGAAAAAGTAGTTGACTAGAAAATATATTTTAAAGATCAAAGAAATGATGTCAAATCAACTTTAAGTTGAATGAAGTTCATTGGCTTTAAATGCTGGTCAGTTTGGACAGGTCTTTTTTAAAATGGAGCTAAATGGATCGAAATAAGACTAGTTGGAGTAAATACTAACTGACATTATTAAATGACAAATTTATGGGATTGTGTGATCTGTGTTCCACCAGAGACAAAAAGAATTAAAGCCAAGGTTATATTTGCAATAGTTACTAGAATCTGATCAATAGCTACTTATGTAGATCAGAATGGTAAATTATATTTTTGCAAAACAATGTATGATTAGTGTAATTTGTCTTGTTAAAGATATGCTTATGCTATGTGGTCTTGTGGAAGTCCTGCAGGGTGAGATGCCAGGTCGGTAGGCTGCCAGAGTATAGGTGTCATTAATTACTACGATCATGAAATCATTGTCTATGCAGTTACGTAGTCAAACGGTCCCGAAATATTAGAGACCTGGGGCGTTTCTTCCTTGACCAGCTGTGGAGATGTGTCAGTGATGTGTTCACCAGGTTATGCTCCTAAACATAATCTAGATAGAGAACTCACTGAGATGAAACTTACTGAGTAGGTGGAGAGTGCAGGTGAAAGCTTTGTCTAAAAGGGTTCAGTGACTTCCTCCTCTGAGGGAGCAGTGGAGCTAAGGGTTTTTGTGTTTGAGGTTCCCTGTCTGTTACCAATGACTGCATAAGAGAAAAGATGGAAGTGGTTGAGGAAGAGGGCTAAAGGTTTGTGGAAGTTAAGGTTGACTTAACTTTTGTGGTAATTGGAAAGCAGCGCACACAATGAAGCTCACTGATTTGATTGCCCATTGAGGACTCCCTGCTTCCACATGAGTTGTCATTCTCTTCTCTGGCCAGGTAGAGACCTTTCCCCACATATGAGATGTGGAGCCTCAAGCCTACCACTTCCTACTATTTCTGTATATCCTGGCCCAAATATGGAAACATTTCTCCTGCAATGGGTCAAAACGAGATACTGAGTAGCACCATATATGAAGAGCATTTCTGACTTGGAGCATCTTTTGTGGCGTGCAGCTGGGCATTAAATTAAAATGCCAGCAGCGTTGACACCAGAAGTTTCTCGCAGCAGGCAAAAAAAGGCTTATGCCCGAAACGTCGATTCTCCAGTTCCCTGGATGCTGCCTGACCTGCTGCGCTTTTCCAGCAACACATTTTCAGCAAAAAACTCTCCAGCCAAGGGATTCCATGAGAATAGTGTCATCCAGTTTGGATACATAAGTAATGAGGTGAATGTTAAGTTCACCTTACATTTAATGTCTAGGGTGACATTGACAAATCAAACTTTTAGAAAGTTGCAGAGTTGGAGCAGACAACATGGCTAGAGTACATAATATGAAGTCACCCACAAGTGCTGCGCAATCATCCTTTGATGAAAAATCCATCTGCTTGTATTGATGGTTCAAGTGGATATAAAATACTTTATGAAATGTGCGAAATAAAAAGCAGGACATTCCTAACGTTTAAACAAAAATTCTACTCTCCCCTTCAATTATTTTTATCATCACACCAAATGTGTGCACTTATCAACTAAAGAAGTCTATTCAATCATATTCTTGAAAGCCTCTATCAGATCACACTTTCATCATGCCAACTCTGCTGGAAAAGTCACAATTTTTTTAAGTCTCACTTCATAATTTTGCTGGATGAGCATGCCAGCTCACTCCCCTGTCTGAGCTGCTCTTCATGATAAAGGTTGCTGCCACCATCCATTTCAAATGTAAAAAAACTATAGGACTTGCTTGGTCCAGTGCTGTAAAGGAAATCCACTTCCTGGTCGAAGTAAAGTCTCTTGTGGCTAACAAGATAAAGTTTATTAGCAACTGGTTACCTGTTACATTGATGTGACAGACATCGCCACAGATTTTGAGGAGGATAAGATGTATTTTTTTTCCCCCCTTTTGAGATCCTATGCTGTTCTGATGCAATTTCAGTTTGTATTATCCTAATGAGCTGCTCAGTATTCACTCTTCAGACCCTTTTAGACACATTGAAAACTAATTTCAATGTAGGTCACTGCTTTATATCTCCATTTTATTCTGCAAAACTTTTTGATGACTTTATATATTTTGTTGTAGTCTTGCTATGTTTATTTAACTATACCCACCAAAGTGGTGTCACTTGCAAGTTTTGGTATAGTATACCCCATCCTGATTTCAAATGATTTTTGAAAATAGTGTACAGCAGCACCTCTGATCTCAGTGGAACACCAGTTTT
Organism: Chiloscyllium plagiosum; assembly: GCF_037043375.1. Lineage (NCBI taxonomy): Eukaryota > Metazoa > Chordata > Chondrichthyes > Orectolobiformes > Hemiscylliidae > Chiloscyllium > Chiloscyllium plagiosum. The sequence goes on from NW_028270157.1 coordinate 39,791,512, forward strand.
CACCCTTGCTAGTCAAAATGATATCTTTAACCTCTACATCTGTTCTCCATTTGGTAGCCAGTTTATGATCCAGTTTACTCACTGTTTCCAGACATGACATGCTCCAAACTTATTCATGAGTTTAGTAAGTGGTATGATATCCAAAACCACTTGAGAGTTCATTTACATTACATGCACTACATTACCTTCTGTTACTTCAAATCATCCAATGAAGTTGGTCAAGCATGATCCTCCCTTTGGGAATCCATTCTTTATATTTTTTTGTCCATTAATGCTTTGCTATCACATTTTTGACTAAGCATTTCAGACTTCTTCCTCCCATTATTGAAGAATTTGTTTTATAGATCCCTAAATTTGTTCTGCCTCAACTTTTGAATGGGAAATAAAACTTGCATTTATGTAGTGCCTTTTCCCTCTACATTCCTTTATTCTTCCATAGTTAAGGTAATATTGTACTGGAATAGATCTGATATTGGAGGTTGGTTGCATGGTTCACAAAAGAAATTTAATAAAATGTTCAAATAATATTGCTTTCAAGTACAATGACATGCTTTAATGAAATGTTCAATTTTAAGGGTATACTGGGATCTGGATTTGCTCTCAAAGTCCAACAGAAACAACGTCAGAAACATTTCAGTCGGCAGATACCAGCTGCTGCCTCCCTCATTCAGGTATGCATTGCAAATGTGATGTAAAAAGACAATTGTCATTATGAGCCATAAGAAAATTGAAATAGGGTATGATATTGTCTTGCAATTGATAATTCATGTTGCTTAGGTATCTGCTGCTTTTTCTCTGTATATCTCACTAAATATTATTTTCCCTCATCAAATGGTAGAGAAAAAATTCCAGTGGTTATTTTCTCCCATTTACTTCAATCGTACAATCGGAAAGCATTTTTAGCTTTTCATTATAGGCTGCAGAAGTGTATACGTTGAAACTTTGAGATTATTTAGCAAATGAAACATTTAAAATGTGTGACTAAATATATTGTATTCTTAAATTTGGCATTTTTAACCTTTTTAATATCCTGTAATGTCAGAAAAATGATACTAACCGCTCTTCGTATCCAGATTAAAATGTGTGCAATGTTAAGCCAATTTTGCTAAAAACAACAGAAAACCTTTTCTTCAAATGTTTGAAAAGTAAGTTTATATTCTATTTCTTTCCCAATTCTTTAAATGGGAATATCTGCCTATACACTATCATGAGGAATATTACAAAAATGCTGCTATTACAGCTGTATCTAAATTAAAGCCAGTAGTGTTTAGTGGAGGGTTTTCAAACTTATGCCTTTCAAGCCTCCCATCCTAGAATTCTCAATTCTGGATTTTCCTTGTTTAAATTTTCTGGTTCTAGAGGTTTTGAACCCAGACATTGATTTTAGTGTATGTTGCTGCACTTTACATTAATCCTAAACCTGGATAGCAAAATATGTTGTTATCTCAGCAACTTGAGATAAGCAAATTTACACAGATTTTAAACTTTCGCAATTTTATTGAGGCTTTTTCCCCATTCATTTGTTATAACTTAGGCAAAAGATCATAAATGATGAAAAATCACTGTCTGCATTGTTTATCTTGTATCCTTGGACATCCAGTACCACCTCACTCCATCTCTCTCAACTCTTTTACTGTCGCAAAATTATTCGATTCTTTATCCAACATTCAGTTGTGGAAGTGCAGAAATCCCTTCCATCTAATTTCTAAGAAAACTGAAGCTATTATTTTACAGACTGACCTCCAAATACTGTTCCAAAGTTACTGATACCACTCCCTGGCAATTATTTGAAACTAAGCTAGAGACTTTGTTTGCAAAACCTTCCATGACTCTGCTCGCGCTCTTTTTTTTTTCCCTGCTGCCCACTCCCACGCCATTTTCTCCAGCTCCTTCACCCTCCTAGATATCTGTACTCCTCTCATCCTGGCTTTTTGTTCGTTCCCAATTGCCTGGGATTCAAGCTCATAAATTCCCTTTTTGCACCTCTCTACCTCATTAAATTTGATTTGATTTTGATTTATTACTGTCATATGTACCAATATACAGTGAAAAGTATTGTTTTGCATGCTATGCAGACAAATCGTGCTTTAACTACATTCTGGTAATAGAACGGAATGTAGAATATAGTGTTACAGCATTGGAGAAAGTCCAAAGAAAGATCGACTCTAATATATGAGAGATACACCCATAACTCTGATAACAGAGAGGAAGAAGCTGTTCTTGAATCTGTTGGTATGTGTTTTCTAACGTTTGTGTCTTCTGTCCTTTGGAAGAGGGTATAACTGGGGTGGGAGGGGTCTTTGATTATGTTGGCTGCTTTCCCGCGACAGTGGGAAGTATAGACCGAATCAGTGGAAGGAAGGCTGGTTTTTGTGATGGATCAGGCTGCATTTAGAATTCTGTAATTTCTCGTGGTCTTGGTTACAGCAGTTGCCATATCAAACTGATGCATCTATAAAAATTGATAAGAGTCATTGTGGATATGCCAGATTTCCTCTGCCTTCTGAGGATGTTGAGGTGTTGATGTGGTCTTTTGATTGTAGCATCGAAATGGATGGACCATAAGACCAGGAGACACAGGAGCAGAAATTAGATCATTTAGCCCATCAAGTCTGCTCTGCCATTTAATCATTGCTGAGATGTTTCTTAATCCCATTCTCCTGATCTCTCCCTGTAATCCATTCTCAAGAACCTATCTATCTCAGTCTTAAGTATACTCAATGACCTGTCCTTCACAGCCTTCTGTGGCAATGAATTCCATAGATTCACCACTCTCTGGCTAAAGAAGTTTCTCCTTATCCCTTTCTGAAAGGTCTTCCCTTTACTCTAAGGCTATGCCCTCAGGTCCTACTCTCTCCTACCAATGGAAACTTCTTCCCAACATCTACTCTGTCCAGGCCATTCAGTATTCTGTATGTTTCAATTGGATCGTCCCTCATCCTTCTAAACTCGATGGGAGTATAAAGCCAGAGACATCAAACATTCCTCATACATTTAAGCTTTTCATTCCTGGGACCATTCTCATGAACCTCCTCTGAACATGCTCCAGGGCTAGTACATCCTTCCTGAGATATGGGGCCCAGAACTGCACACATTACTCCAAATGTGGTCTGACCAGGACAAATTGTTGGCGATACTTAAACTTAAAGCTCTTGATCATCTCCTCTTTATGCCATGAAGCTCTCTATCTCTTTCCTGTTCTCTATCTCATTGTTTGAGATCCGATCTACTATGGTGGTGTCATCAACAAATTTATAAATAGAGTTGAAGCTGAATTTGGCCACACGGTTGAGAGTGTAAAAGGGGTACAGTAAAGAGCTGAGTATGCAATCTTGCAGGGTGCTGGTGTTGATGATTATTGTAGAGATGTTGTCACCTATCCTTATGATTGACTTCCTGACCTGCAGACCACAATGATCCAGTTGCAGAGGAGGGAGCAGAGCCCTCGATCTGAGTCTGGAGATGAATTTATGTGGAATTATGGTTTTGAAGGTAGAGCTAAATTGAATAAAAAGGAGTCTGATGTCGGTGTCTTTGTTATCTATTTGTTCCAGGGATGAATGTAGGGCCAGGGAGAGATAGTGTTTGACGTGGACCAATAGGTGAATTGTAATGGATCAAAGCAATTTGGAAGTTTGGAATTTGTGTATGCCATTACTAATCTCTCAAAGCGCTTTATAATGATGGATGTCAGAGTTACCAGGCAGTAGTTATTAAGGCGAAAGTGAGGACTGCAGATGCTGGAGATCAGAGCTGAAAATGTGTTGCTGGAAAAGAAGAAGGGCTTATGCCCGAAACATCGATTCCCCTGTTCCTTGGATGCTGCCCGACCTGCTGCACTTTTCCAGCAACACATTTTCAGCAGTAGTTATTAAGCCACCTTGCTTGATTTTTCTCTGGTAGCCAGATGATAGTGGTCATCTTAAAGCATGTGGGAACCTCCCATCAGAGTAAGGAGAGGTTAAAGATGTCAGCAAATACTCCCACCAGCTGGTCCATGCAGGATCTGAGTGCACAGCCGGCAACTCCATCCAGGACAACAGCTTTCCGTGAGTTCACTCTCAAGAAGGCTGATCTGACATCTGTGGTGGTGACAGTGTGTACAGGTGCACGTGAGGCTCTCTGGGAGGTGACATCATTTCACCGATCTTCTGTTTAAAATGAGCATCGGATGTAATAAGGGATGTGATGTTGTCAGTGATTCTACTCTACTCAAATTTGTAGTCCATTATATTGTGTCAGCCTTGCCCCAGTCGATGTGTTTTCATGTAGTTAGTCTGGGATTCTAGTTTAGACTGGCATTGTCTCTTGGCATCCCTGATGGCATTCATCATCTTCCTCCTTTTTGAGGCATTCCTTGAAACCAAACTTATTGACTAAGTTTTTAGTCATCTGATCTATCATCTCATATTTACAATGGTACTTTGTGTAATTTCTTTTCTAATGCTTCTTTGAAGTACTCTGGGATTTTGACATGAAAGGTAGTACAGAAGTAAAAGATGTTATTGCTAGTATAAGTAGTATTGGAGAAGTTAAGATGACTTAAAATGCCACATTGCCTCAATATGAGCTTGAGTTCTCAGGAAGTGGCTATAGAGACAATGGATTTATTGATTATGACCTTTTTGAATTCCTTATGATCTTATTGGATTGGCAGATAGTGAATGTAACAATAAAGATGGGTGAGAAATAATAAAAAGGCAGCCAGTTAGCCTGACATCAGGCATCAGAAAAATGCTGGAATTCATTATTAAAGAAGAAAATAATATGATTAGACAGAATTAGCATGGTTTTAAGAAAGGGAACTTGCATTTGTCAAGCTATTGGAATTTTTTGAGTTTATAACTAGTAGGATAGATAACTTATGTACTGATTCTACATTTTCAAAAGGCATTTGATAAGATGTCTTGGGAAAATTGTTGTACGAGTCTAGACTCAGCAGGGTTAGTGGTGGTTAATGGATTGAAGATTTGTTAAAGGGCAGAAAGTAGAGAGTATGAATAAACAGGTCATTTTCAGTTTGGAACTGTTACTATGGAGAGAAGTGGTAGGATCAGTACTTTGGTCTCAGCTATTTATATCTAATACACTGGGACCCAGCTTTAATGGGGTCTGTGGGATCTATGCCTCATGGTAGCTTTACAGTGGAGAAAATGTTATGATGAGGCTATTTTGGAAACACTAAGCCAGTAATCAGAATTGCAGTAACACAAAATGAGCACCCATTAAGTGAATTTTAAAAACAAATCCTGATTTCTTTAAACAAATAGGGATTTAAAGTTTAGCAGCAATTTTTCTTTCTATAAGGTACTTTACACAAAATTAACTCATTTAAGAGTTTCAGTTGCAACATTTCCACTTACTGCAAGTCTTAATCTGCTTTCATTTCTGATTCACTTATTTAAAAAATCAATGGGAAATACTTTCTACAATCCTTGCAATAATAATGTTCCCTGCAGTCTCATTCAATAAAGTCAGTTTTAAATTATCACGAGAAAGTATATTAAAAAGGTTTAAAATTGCTCCAATATCACAACAGCATAAACAACATTATTAATTTAATAGTTAATAGATTAGCAATTTGCTTGTTTTGCTTCACATTATTAAGAAAATTTATCTCCAGTATCATTGAATGAGGTGTTATGTACACAAAATTAACTTCAATTCTACTGATTATAAAGTATGAATCTGCCACAAGTTCAAATGGACAAGTACAAATAAAAATATAAGCGATGACAGCATAATGGTCAATGTTGTTCATCAATTTGACTTCATCACCTTCATTTGGAGATTATTCATCAAATATTAATGATAAAAATATGTACTGAATCATCTTTCAGTGTCATTTTTGGAATCCAAATGAATCTGCATTGAATTGGGTTTCGTGCAATAAAACACCATACTGTAGTCAAGGTCTTAACGATTTAGATGAGGGTACTGAAAATAATGAATTCAAGCTTGTTGTCATTTTAGATTTACCCCTTCTCCTTAAACCATGTCCCCCAGTTCTGAACTCCCCCACCATTGGAAACATTGTTCTCCCCCAGTCCAACACTGGTACCTCCACATCATCCCAAGAAGCAATTTAGTAAACTTTCACTGTACTCCCTGTGTAGCAAGAACACCTTTCCTCAGATAAGGAGACCAAAACTACATATTATATTCCAGGTGTGGTCTCACCAATGCCCTATGTAATTGCAGCAAGGCATCCTTGTTCCTTTACTCAAATCCCCTCATTATGAAGGCCAATATACTTACTACTTTACTGCTTGCTGCATCTGTGTACTTACTTTCCATGACTGGTGTACAAAGACAAAGTGTGGTGCTGGAAAAGCACAGCAGGTCAGGCAGCATCTGAGGAGCAGGGGAGTCAACATTTCAGATATAAGCCCTTTAAGAGGAATGTTTTCCAGCACCACACTTTTCGACTCTGACTCTCCAGCATCTGCAATCCTCACTTTCCCCTGGTGAACAAAGCCACCCATGTCTCATTTAAATATTCCCCTCTCTCAATTTACAGCCATTCAAAGTGGATAATTTTTCAAAAAACTGAAAGAACTGCATTTGAATCTTCACTATCCAAGGCCCAAACATAACTTCCAGGTGAGGCAGTGCTTTCCCTGCATTTCATGCAGTCTAGTCAACTGTATTGACTGCTCACAAATGTTCTCCTCTACATTGGGGAAATAAAGTACAGAATGGGTGACCACTTCTCAGAATACCCTGAGCTTCCAGTTGCAGCCACTTCAACACCACCACCTTGTTCCCTGGCAAACAGCTCAGTCTCAGTCTTGCGACAGTGCTCCAATGAAACTCTGCAAGTTGGAAGAACAGCATCTAATTATCTGCTCGGGAACTCTATAGGCTTTTGGACTTGATATTGAGTTCAACAAGTTTGAGCACCTATCCCCATGGTTTCCCCACCCCCTTGTTATCACATCGGCTGCTAACCCACACTACCAATTGTCAGCCAGTAATGGTCCCCATCTCCTTGGTCTCTATCTCCACCTATTGTTTAATCTCACCCCATCCCCCTCTTAGCTACAATTGGTTCTGTAGAAGTGTCACTGGACCCAAGATATTAACACTGATTTCTTTCCACAGATGCTGCCAGACTTGCTGAGATTTTCCAGCAACTTCTGTTTTTGTTTGGATAACCTCACATTTATCCACATTATACTGCATCTACAATGTATTGGCCACTCACTCAGCTTGTCCAAATCACACTGCAACATCCCTGCATCCCCTTCACAGCTCGTCCTTCCATCTAGCTCTATATCATCTGTAAATTTAGAGAAATTATGTGTAGTTCCCTCATCTAAATCCTTAACCCGAGCTATTCAGTGTATATGTTATAATATTGATCCCTGCAATGACTGAGTGCCATTATCTGCCATTCAGAAGAACCATTTATTCATAATCTTATTTCCTGTCTGCTCACCAATTCTCTATACCTCTCAAACATTACTCCAAATACCGTATCTTTAATTTTACACATTAATCTCTTTTATGTGGGACTTTGTTGAAAGCTTCTGAAAGTTCATGTAAACCCCATCGACTGGCTCCCCCAATGAAGTCTACTAGTTATATCCTTGAAGAATTCCAATAGGTTGGTTAAGCATGATTTCTCTTTTGTAACTGACTGTGACTGATTCTCCCATTGTTTTCTAAGTGCTGTGCTACAAAATTCTTGACAATGTACTTTAGCATCTTCCTCACGACCGACATCCGATTCACTGGTCCATAATTCTCTGGTTGCTCTCTACCTTTCTTTTTAAATAGTGAGATATGACTCTAACCAACAATTCAAGAAGGCAGCTTAGCATGACCTTCTCAAGGTCAACTAGGCATAGGAAATAAATGCATACTCATCAGTAATCCAAACATCCCTAAATGTATTTTTAAAAATAGCCAATGAATATTTTTTAGCTTCTATTAGCATGATTTCCAGCTCTCGTCTTCTATTGATGATATGCAAGCTCCAAAAGTGGTATTAATTCTTCAACCATTGCAGGTTTCCCCTCCAATTTCCATTTATTTCAGTTTTGCTGACGTTCATTGATACCACACTTGAATGCTGTCTTGATATAAAGGACTTTCACCTCACCTCCAGAATTCAACTTTACTGTCCATATTTTGACCAATGAGCAGATTATCACTGTGTAAGTTGCTACATATCTGTTGATACCTTCCATTACTTCAATGATGATTGAGCATAGACTGACAGTTGGGTGGATTGAATTTTTTTCTGCTTTTTCATGGACAAACATATCTGATGCCAGTGCTGTAAGTGAATTGGAAAAGCTGGGCTAAGGGTAAAGCTTATTCTGGAGCACTCATCCTCAGGATTGCAATCGCGATATTGTCAGGACTGAAGATCTTTGCTGTATCCAATGTCTTCAGCTGTTTCTTCATTTCACGAAGAGGTGAATTTATTGAATACCTACTTGCATTGTGATGTTGGGACTTCAGAGGAGGCTGACTTCAATCATCCACTTGGCACTTTTGGATGCAGATGGTTGCACTGTCAGCCTTGTCTTTTGCACAAACACAGCAGGCTTCCACATCATTGAGGGAGAGGATATTTTTGGACCCTGCTCCTCTGGTTAGTTGTTTAGTTGACTACTTATGACAGTTAAAAATCACACAACACCAGGCTACAGTCCAACAGGTTTAATTGGAAGCACACTAGCTTTCGGAGCGTCGCTCCTTCATCAGGTGGTAATGGAAGGCTCAATCCTAACATACTGAATTTATAGCAAAAATTTAGTGTGATGTAACTGAAATTATACATTGAAAAATTGATTGTCTGTTAAGCCTTTCATCTGTTAGAATACCATGATATTTTCACTACTTTCATGTGTAAATCACAAAACCTTTTTTAAAAAGTTGCGTTCTCAGGTTAGCTGTTAACAATGGTGATAGCAAGACAATATGTTGAAGGTGTTAGCCCCCTGTGTTCTCTGTCTATGCCATGATGTTTAGATTGATTCTAATTTAAGAAGTGAGATAATGGAGTTTTACATGAATGCATGCAGTTTTTGAGCAAAGTACAATGTAACCCTGCAAGTACAAATTCACCCCACTAAGTATATGTGTGCATGTGGGTCTTTGTCTGTCTGTGTGTGTGTGTGTCTGTCTGGGTTTTGGGTTGTGAGTGTGAGAAAATGTATGCGTGTGTATGTAGTGAATGCAGAGTGTCTTAAGTGTGCGTGCGTGTGTGTGTCAGTCAGTCTCACTCTCTCTCACTCTCTCTCACTCTCTCTCACTCTCTCTCACTCTCTCTCACTCTCTCTCGCTCTCACTCTCACTCTCACTCTCGCTCTCACTCTCACTCTCACTCTCACTCTCACTCTCACTCTCACTCTCACTCTCACTCTCACTCTCACTGTCAGCTGTAATGTGACATGAGCCCAAGGTCCCATTCATCCGTTGTCGTAGCCTTTGCTCGGTTTCCCCAATGTACCATTCCTCGGGGCATCATTGCCTGCAACGTATAAGATAGACAACGTTGGCTGAGTCACATGAGTACCTGCCATGTACAAGGTGGGAGGTGTCCCCACGCATAATGGTGGTATCTGTGTCCACACTATGACACGTCTTGCAGCGCGTACCGTGACACGGTTGTATGGAGTTGTATCGAGCAAAGGCTATGACAATGGATGAATGGGCACCGCACAACAATCAACAGACAGGAGTGTTCCTTCCCAGTTGGGGAACACTTCAGTGGTCCACGACATTCGATCTTGGACCTTCAGGTGACCATCCTCCAAGGTGGACTTCAGGACAGGCAGCAGTGAAAAGTGGCCGAGCAAAGGCTGATAGCTAAGTTCGGTACCCATAGGGAGGGCCTCAACTGGGACCTTGGGTTCATGTCACATTACAGGTAACCACCATTGCACTATATGCACACACAGGCACTCCTATACACACATAGACAGACACACGTATACACAGACGTGCACACAGACACCCACACACACACACCCTTACAGACACGCACACTCCCACACTCACACATGCATCCCCTCACAGACTTAAGACACTCTGCATTCACTACACACACACACACACACACACACACACACACACACATATGCATTCTCACACACTCAACCCCCAACCCAGACAAAGACCCATATATTTTGTGGGGTGAATTTGTACTTGCAGGGTTACATTGTACTTTGCTCAAAAACTGCATGCATTCATGTAAAACTTCGTTATCTCACTTTTTAGACTGGAATCAATCTAAATAACATGGCATAGACAGAGAACACAGGGGGCTATCATAGAATCATAAGTCCTAGAGATGGACAGCATGGAAACAGACCCTTCCGTCCAACCTGTCCATGCCGACCAGATATCCCAACACAATCTAGTCCCACCTGCCAGCACCCGTACCATATCCCTCCAAACCCTTCCTATTCATATACCCATCCAAATGCCTCTTAAATGTTGCAATTGTACCAGCCTCCACCACATCCTCTGCAGCTCATTCCATACACGTACCACCCTCTGCATGAAAAAGTTGCCCCCTAGGTCTCTTTTATATCTTTCCCCTCTCACCCTAAACCTATGCCCTCTAGTTCTGGACTCCCTGACCCCAGGGAAAAGACTTTGTCTATTTATCCTATCTATGCCCCTCATAATTTTGTAAACGGGTAGATGGTCACCCTTCAGCCTCCGACGCTCCAGGGAAAACAGCCCCAGTCTGTTCAGCCTCTCCCTGTAGCTCAGATCCTCCAACCCTGGCAATATCCTTGTAAATCTTTTCTGAACCCTTTCATGTTCCACAACATCTTTCCGATAGGAAGGAAACCAGATCTGCATGCAATATTCTAACAGCGGCCAAACCAATGTCCTGTACAGTCACAACATGACCTCCCAACTCCTGTACTCAATACTCTGACCAATAAAGCATACCAAATGTCTTCATCACTATCCTATCTACCTGTGACTCCACTTTCAAGGAGCTACGAACCTGCACTCCAAGGTCTCTTTGTCCAGCAACACTCCCTAGGACCTTATTATTAAGTGTATAAGTCCTGCTAAGATTTGCTTTCCCAAAATGCAGCACCTTGCATTTATCTGAATTAAACTCCATCTGCCACTTCTCAGCCCATTGGTCCATCTGGTCAAGATCCTGTTGTAATCTGAGGTAACCCTCTTCGCTGTCCACTACATCTCCAATTTTGGTGTCATCTGCAAACTTACTAACTGTACCTCATGCTCGCATCCAAATCATTTACGTAAATGAGAAAATGTAGAGGGCCCAGCACCGATCCTTGTGGCACTCCACTGGTCACAGGCCTCCAGTCTGAAAAACAACCCTCCACCACCAACGTCTGTCTTCTACCTTTGAGCCAGTTCTGTATCGAAGTGGCTAGTTCTCACTGTATTCCATGAGATCTAACCTTGTTAATCAGTCTCCCATGGGGAACCTTGTCGAATGCCTTACTGAAGTCCTTGTAGATTACATCTCTGCTCTGCCCTCATCAATCTTCTTTGTTACTACTTCAAAAAACTCAACCAAGTTTGTGAGACATGATTTCCCACGCACAAACCCATGTTGACTGTCCCGAATCAGTCCTTGCCTTTCCAAATACATGTACATCCTGTCCTTCAGGATTCCCTCTAACAACTTACCCACCACCAAGGTCAGGCTCACTGGTCTATAGTTCCCTGACTTGTCTTTACTGCCCTTCTTAAACAGTGGCACCACGTTTGCCAACCTCCAATCTTTCTGCACCTCACCTGTGACTATCGATCACCTTCAACATATTGTCTAGCTATCACCATTGTTAACAGCTAACCTGAGAATGCAACTTTTTAAAAAAGGTTTTGTGATTTACACATGAAAGAAGTGAAACTATCGTGGTATTCTAACAGATGAAAGGCTTAACAGACAATCAATTTTTCAATGTATAATTTCAGTTACATCACACTAAATTTTTGCTATAAATTCTGTGTTAGGATTGAGCCTTTCACTACCATCTGATGAAGGAGCGACGCTCCGAAAGCTAGTGTGCTTCCAATTAAACTTGTTGGACTATAACCTGGTGTTGTGTGATTTTTAACTTTGTATACCCCAGTCCAGCACCGGCATCTCCAAATCATACTTATGACTGGATATCTTTGGAAGAGATTATGTAACAACAGTCTGTCAATCTCTGTAAGTTGATGCAACAATCATGTTCTTTCATGTAAGAGATACCCCACCACCCCCTTTTTGAAAAGATCCTTCTGAATTTCACACTGGAGCTTTAATTTTAATTTTTGAGATACCCAATAGAAGAAATCATTTTTCTTCACATATCCTAACAAATTTTTTAAAATGATCTCTGTTAAATCTTTCTGCAACCTGTTCACTTAGTTGAATAATTTACGTTTCTTAAGAGTATCATTTGAACGGACTATTCTTTATTTATGGCATTTTCCTAACATTTGTAATTTATTGCATTATATTGTAATCATTTGCGGCTATAAAAGTAACTATTAACTACAGCTAAGTTTTTAAATCTTGACTTTTATAGACCTTATGGCGATGTTATGCTGCAGAGAAAACCCATAGCTCCACAGCTACTTGGAAGATGTATATAATGCCTCCTGATTATATTTCCAAAACATCAGCAACACCATCCAGTCCAAATATGAGGAAACAGGTATCATTGTTACAAATCTGGTTTCAGTGAGCAATACAATTTATACTTACTTTGAACCATAATTCTCCATTTGTACTCCAGTTAAAACAAATATTTGAGATAACATGTATCATCTATTATTATTTTATATATATATAAATATCACTTGCATACAGACAACACCAGATTAAGTAGTCATATCTAATGTCTAAAAATATGTTCCCCATGAGGTGATAAATTTGGCCTGCTCTACCTTGTTCAGGAATAAATTCCATAGGTGGAATCTTTCAGGATCTTCCAGAGGTTTTAGAAGCAAAAGTTGGAAGAATTTAATTAGGTAGGAAGCAAAGCTCCATTTCTTGACAGTAGGTTGGAACTTTGCTCTTAATGTGGCATGAAATTTGATCACAGATCATCTACTCATTATATAGCAGGGATTTGTTATTCCATTGGCATCAGGTCATTACAAACATTTGAAGAGAAATGAAGGTTAAGCAAGATAAACAAATCTGTTATTTTAAGCCGGTGGTTTGCATCTAGTTGAGAAAATCCTTTTGTTTGTCTGATGCTTCACTACACAAGACACCTTTCCTCCAAAGAAAGTCCATTTGACTGCTTTAGTTGTCTTGTTTGGTGCCCTCTCTCACCATCATTACCTGAAGGTCATTACCTGTAGGTCCTGAAATAGTGCTCAATCTGTCCTGCTCAGCGCCCTCCTTCACCATCACCCTGTGCTGGACGTTCTGTTACTTTACGTCTTCAGAATCTTTCAGATGAGTTGATAGTCAGGAACCTCAGTTGAATTCATTACATTCTATGAAAACTCATTAGCACCCCTAACCACCAGAATTACATTCATATATGTAATCGTTTTAGGTGAAATATGCACAAAGCTGACAATTGTGTATCTAAAAGAACTTCAATGTTGTTTAATCTTTCTTTTCCCTGCCATTACATCTTGGTGGCACCTCAATAGTGGTAGCTGAACTTGAGGAAACCTTTTGATTACTTTTCTGCCTTTCCACAGATATTTTTGCTATTATTTAACTTAGCTGTAGTTAATAGTTACTTTTATAGCTGTAGAGGGCTGTAGCCTGCTGAGACCCTCCTGCACAATACAGTTTCAACCACCTTCCCAGACTTGATCAAGGTGTTTGGCTCCTTGGCAGAGTGGAAGTGGAATATCTAGAGATGACGCTTCCTGGGTGCTTGTCTATGGCTCCACCTCTCTATTGGTGCTCAGTGGCATCTCTCTCAACCCCTGCCAAGTCTGTGCATCTCCATCAGTTCATTAATGCTCAAGTCCCAAAGGGTGTCATCTCTAATAGACTCAGAAGGGGCCTGTGCTGTTGCAGTTCTCAGAATGTAAACCCCAACCACACCACCCCCTCCCGACCCTGCCCACACATTCACTGAGTACAGAGTGTTATGTAAAGGGAAAGAAAATGGTGATTCAGGGAGATTTAGGGAAAGTATTGTTTTGGTTGACCAATGGGTCAACAAAAATGTCATTTGCACATTAACTGCAGATACATTTTTAAGAATAAAAAAAGTTGAGGTTTCTAAAATTAGCTGGAACTACCCATTTTTAAGGGAAAATTCTAACTTTTTGTCAATATATATCCTCCACAAGTTGCACTTGAGGGTGCAGATACTATGTTCTGCATTGACATTTAAAATTGACTGCTTTGCAGTGCTGATTTATTTTACATTAGTTTGTAGTTTTATGATTCTCTGCAGATTAGAGTCTTAGAGTCATAGAGATGTACAGCACAGAAATAGACCCTTCGGTCCAACTCATCCATACCGGCCAGATATCCTAAACTAGTCGAGTCCATTTGCTTGCATTTGGCCCATATCCCTCTAAATCCTTCCTATTAAATGCTGTAATTGTACCAGCCTCCACTCCTTCCTCTGGCAGCTCATTCCATACATGCACCATCCTCGGTGAAAAAGTTGCCCTTTAGGTCCCTTTTATATCTTTCCCCTCTCACCCTAAACCTATGCCTTCTAGTTCTGGACTCCACCAACTCGAGGAAAAGACCTTGTCTGTTTTATAAACCTCTATTAGGCCACCATATTGTCCAAATTCTAGTAATATAGATATGACTGGGAGCAAATTCTTGACCAATATTTATTTGAATTATAATAATAAGCTGTGTGTTTGAATAGGGCTGCATTCCATGCAAGCTCACTAATTAATTACATCTCTTGGGGATGAGAAGGGTTGGTGAAAGGTGGATACAATATTTCATTAAATAAGCTGAGGCTTTCAGTTTTACCACTTCATCACCACAGAGAGGTATTGACAGCAGATAGACAAAAAAAGTCCCACATCCCAATCATCGTGTCTCCTAACTGTGGTTGTCTGGTGGCTACTGTACTCTAAGGAGATAGAGGAAAAGGAAGAAAGGCGAGAGGAAAAAATGTGAAACTCTTTGAAAGTTCACTGCTAGGTCACTTACATGTATGCATTCCAAACAAGTCAATTATTACATCAAAAGACGATTAATATATGACTTGTAGGCAGCAAAATCCTTTAATGCTTTGAAGCTTTTTTCCCGCAAAGATTTTACTGTTTCAAAATCAATCTTCTTGTGGAATGTATAAGCCCTCCACTTTGGGAAGTTAAATTGTGAAAGAGAGGATATAGCAGAGATCTTGATGTCCATAAATGATTTGGTTATATGGGATGTAAGTGACTATAGCTTTGTCAAAAATGCCATTTTCCTAAGTGTAAAAGTGAAGCTGTGCTTGAACAGAAATCTGTTTTTTTTGTGCAATGTTTGATCAGTTAGAGTTTTTTAAACAGTGAAATTTTATTTTATTTTAATATGGAAACTTTGCTGATATTTACTTATGTCACAGATGTGAAATATTGCCACACTTAACTGAATTACTCCTTTTTTAGACTGTCAATTCAAAAATAAGTTCATATTAAGTTTTGGTGTAATTGTATTTTAAGACCTAAAGTATGACCCTGATACAACGGGTAACTTGTGTGAGGTGGGAGTATGAAAATTAAGTATCATTTTCCAATTTTGTAATATTTCAAGATACTCAGAATAAGTATATTCCTACTAACAAAGAAATTTCTAAAGGGAGGAGCCACTATACGTGGCAACCAAAAGTGGTTCAGGAAAACAGCAAAGTTGAGGCAACAACGTATAATTGCGCAAAGGTGAGTGGCAGGTCAGGCGATTGGTCAGAATATAAAGAACAGCAGAGAATGACTAAAAGATTAACCAGAAGGAAGAAATTAGATGGAGTGGAAGCTAGCTAAGAATGTAAAAACCAATAACAAAGATTTCTACAGCTATTTAAAGAAAAGAGTTAGACTTTTTGGTCAGAAATTGAGAATGGGGAATTAATAGGAGCTAACAAGGGAAGGATTGATGAAATCAATAAATATTTTGCTCTGTGAATACAAAAATGCTTCCAGTAATAGCTGCAAATAAGTGCAAGGCAGAGGAAAGCTTCATGAAATTATAATCAGGAGGGAAGTGGAGTAAAACAAACTGATCAACAAGTCTATGGACCCTGATGGACATCCTTCTGGGGAATGCATTGGTGTTAATTTTCCAAAATTTGCTAGATTCAGGAAAGGATCCATCTGACTGGGAAGTAACAAATATAACTCTTCTACTCAAGAAGAGAGGGAGGCAAAAAAAAAACTTTTAGGTCAGTTAGCTTGACATTTGTGGTGGGGATCATGCTAGAATTGAACAAGGTTATTGTGAAATATAAAAGCTTGAGGTTTCATATTAGCATGTTTAGGAGATTGCTGATTGACAGAAAATGGAGATTGTGCATAAGAGGTCTGTGTTTGGTTAGCATGATGTGACAAGTGGCATGCTGCAAGTTTCTGTGCTGAGGCTTTTTTAAAAACAATTTAAATCAATGACTCTGAGGGACCAAAGGCATGGGAGCTAAATTTGCAGATAACACCAAGATAGGGAAGTAGGAAGACGTAAGGAAGTGGCTGATAACATATAGATAGGTTGAGGAGTATAATGTCAGAAAATGTGAAGTTGTTCCCTTTGACAGAAAGAATGAAAAGACAGTATCACTCAAATGGAGAATGGCTGCAGAATTCGGAGGGATTTGGGTGTTTTGATGCACAAGTCCCAAAAAGTTAGCATGCAAGTACAGTATATAATTAAGAAGTCTTATGGGATGTTGTGCTTTATTATGAGAGGAACTGAATGCAAATGTAAGAATGTTGTGCTTCAGCTTTACAGGTCATTTATGAAATCATGTCTCAAATACTGTGTGCCGTAATGTGCGCATAATTTAAAGGATATAAATGCATTAGAGGTAATTTACTAGATTGACATCTGAATGAGCTGGTTGTCGTATGAGAATAACTTGGACTTGTTTGCACTGGAGTTTAGAAGAGTGAGAGTTGTCTTCATAAAAGTGTCTAAGATTCTGCATGGTCTTGACAAGGTGGATGTGAAAAGGATGCTTCCCCTATGGTGTCAGCCCAGAACTAGGGGCAATTGTTTAGATTTAGATTCCCTGCATTGTGGAAACAGGCCCTTCAGCCCAACAGGTCCACACCGACCCTCCGAAGAGTAACCCACCCAAACCCCTTTCCCTCTGACTAATGCACCTAACACTATGGGCAATTTAGCATGGCCAATTCACCTGACCTGCACATCTTTGGACTGTGGGAGGAAACTGGAGCACCTGGAGGAAACCCACACAGACACTGGGAGGATGTGCACACTCCACACACATAGTCGCCCAAGGCGAGAATTGAACCTGGGACCCTGGTGCTGTGAGGCAGCAATGCTAACCACTTAAAATTAAGGGTTGTCCTTTCAGGATAGAGATGAAATTTTATTTTTCTTAGAGGGTTGTTAGACCTCTGGATTATCTGACTTAGAAGGCAGTGGAATTAGTGTCATTGCACATTTTTAAGACTGATAGATTCTTGATAGGCAGGAGAATAGAGTATTATTAGGAAATATGCGGAATTTGAAGCGCAAGCAGATCAGCCATGTTCTTATTGAATAGCAAAGCAGATCTAACCAGTTGAATGGTCTACCTGTGCGCTTGTTCTGAATGTATAATAAGGATGATGATGCATCTTATATAATTCTGAAATCCTCCACCTCAGAAAGCCGGGGAGACTAAGCTATATTTCCAACTAAAATAGATTTCTACATGCTAATAATGTTCCGGGATATTGGAGGAGAGCAGGAGTATAGCATTGAAATAAAAGATCAGTTGTGATCAGGTTGAATGGCAGAATGAGTCAATTGCCGTTCCCCAGCTTCTATTTTCTGTCTTTCGAAAATATTGGGTGCAAGTTTCAGAAACATTGCGCCGCTGGTGGAGTTTCGCATGCAACAGCTGACAGATTCATAACACATAATTTCCATTGCTTTCAAGTGACAGAATTTTAAGCTGTGAAACTGTGAATCATGATGTTAACACTTGACATACCCTTTTACAAAGTAGAAGGATGGTTCTATTTATATATGTTATATTATATTGAGAAAATTTGATATTATTCAAAGTAACAGCCTATCAAGACCAGCATGATATTTGTAAAGTTGATACAGAACTGGACCTTGAAAGACTAAAGCACAATATAATTTTAATTACTAACCATTTGTTCATTTGTGCTTTGACATCTTTCAGTACTTTGATTAATGATGCAATTCATTACCATATAGCAGTTGTTCACTTCTTGTGTACCACAACTCGTGAATACTGATTTCCCATGTTTGACATTGTTCTAAGAGTGTTGTTTTGATGTATTATGAGCTAAATGTGTTGGCCACAATTCAGACAGCTGCCACTCAGGAACATAAAATTATATATTAGAGTTCTTTTTAACTTAATATGATGCATTACCATTATCTTATCAATTTTAACACTTTTTTTTGTTCGAAATTAATAGCATGGATTTCTATTTCTCACTCTTATGACATCTGTTCTAGAATTTGTTTATAAAGAGAAAATAAGTTAATTTAAGCTTTATTTTACTTGTCCGTGGGATGCATTAATTACCCTACCTAATTTCCCCTTGATCTGAGTGAAATGGCTCTAGCAACCAGAGGTTAAGAGTGAACCACATTGCTGTGGGTTTGGAGTTACATGTAGAATGACAGATTTCCTTCCCTAATGGTCAGATCACTTGTTTTTGTTTATGACAATCAGTGATGGTTACACAGTTGCCATGAGGGCTAGCCTTTAATTCCAAATTTACTGAATTCAAATTTCACCATCTGCCATAGTGTGATTTGAATCCATGACCCCAGAAC
Organism: Chiloscyllium plagiosum; assembly: GCF_037043375.1. Classification (NCBI taxonomy): domain Eukaryota; kingdom Metazoa; phylum Chordata; class Chondrichthyes; order Orectolobiformes; family Hemiscylliidae; genus Chiloscyllium; species Chiloscyllium plagiosum. Next base: position 39,810,431 of record NW_028270157.1, read on the forward strand.
ATTATCTCAGAGTTCTGTATTACAAGTCCAGTGATATTACCATTGTCTACCATATTTCCCCCATTCAAAAATTCTGATTCTCACTATTTGAGAAAAACTAATGTAATGAAGTTAAAAATTACAATACCAGGCTACAGTCCAGCAGGTTTAATTGGAAGCACACTAGCTTTCGGAGTGTCGCTCCTTCATCAGGTGGTAGTGGAGGGCTCATTCCTAACACAGAATTGATAGCAAAAATTTAGTGTGATGTAACTGAAATTATACATTGGAAAAATTGATTGTCTGTTAAGCCTTTCATCTGTTAGAATACCATGATATTTTCACTTCGTTCATGTGTAAATCACAAAACCTTTTTTTAAAAAGTTGCATTCTGAGGTTAGCTGTTAACAATGGTGATAGCTAGACAATATGTTGAAGGTGTTAGCCCCCTGTGTTCTCTGTCTATGCCATGATGTTTAGATTGATTCTAATCTAAGAAGTGAGATAACGGAGTTTTACATGAATTCATGCAGTTTTTGAGCAAAGTACAATGTAACCCTGCAAGTACAAATTCACCCCACTAAGTATATGTGTGCATGTGGGTCTTTGTCTGTGTGTGTGTGTGCCTGTCTGTCTGGGTTGAGGGTTGTGAGTGTGAGAAAGTGTATGTGTGCGTGTAGTGAATGCAGAGTGTCTTAAGTTTGTGAGTGTGGGAGTGTGTGTGTGTGTGTGTGTGTGTGTACGTACCTGTACTGTGACATGAACCCAAGGTCCCAGTTGAGGCTTTCCCTATGGGTACCGAACCTAGCTATCAGCCTCTGTTTGGCCACTTTTCGCTGCTGCCTGTGTGTTAGGATTGAGACCTCCACTGCCACCTGATGAAGGAGCGACACTCCAAAAGTTAGTGTGCTTCCAATTAAACCTGTTGGACTATAACCTGGTGTTGTGTGATTTTTAACTTTGTACACCCCAGTCCAACACTGGAATCTCCAAATAATGTCATTAAGTCCTTCCTCCTTAGTCGGTGAGTTCAAGTTCTTGCTATCAGTTGGTGAACACATTTAGATGTGTTTGCATCTAATTAATTAAACAACTGTCCAGACTACTACTACCTTCTCAAATAACTTAACTATTTTAAAAATTCAATCTTAAAATTGTAAAAACAAGCTGGTACCTGCCAAGTGGATCCTTTACCTCCGTCGAGATGAGTTTACGGCTGTGCTGGCCATTTTCTCTGCACTTTAGGTGGAGTTTCAGCATGCCCATCTACCATAGTGGAACATGGTGACTCTGTGGAACCTCCATTCACACAACTGGACAACATCCTCAGAATATCTGGTCGCCCATCATCAGACTGGCTCAGATAGCACTTGTTATCTCTCAGATTGCTTTACTGGGCAAGGGCAATTCAGTGCATAAAACCGAGGTTATACAACTTTGTTACAAAATACATGAAGAGTCGTATAAAGTAAATGGTACTATTCTAAAAGGTGACCGGGGAGACCTGGATGTATACATTCAAAAGTCATTAAAAGTAGCAGGACAAGGAAAGAGAATATTTAAAGAATACAGTATTCTCTGCCTCTTTAATAGCAACACGGAGTACAATTGCAGGGATGCTATGCTAAATTTATTTAGGACACTAATTAGACTTCAGCTGGAATATTGTGTACAGTTTTGTGTACTGAAGGCCACATTTTAGGAACAAAGTGAAAGCGCAAAACAGTCTTATGAGAATATTTTCAGGGATGAAATACTTAACTCTCTAAAAAAAAAAGCGCAACTTTTCATTTATTGAATGTGGGTCAGCATTTATTTTCTATACCAAATTGCCTTTGACAAGCTCATGGTTCGCTATCCACTTGGGCTGCTACAATCAATCTGCTGTAGGTAGGTCTATACTGCAGTTCGGGAGTTCCAGGATTTTGATCCAGCAACACAAAAGGAAGGCAAGTGAAGGTGAGTATCTTGTGTTGTGATGTTTCCATGTATTCTAGATGGTATTCTAGATGGTAATGGTCTTGATCTTGAAGGTGCTGTCTAAGGAGCCTTGGGGAGTTTGTGCAGTACAACTTGTAAATGGCACACAATACTGCTACTGTGCATCAGTGGTGGACGGAGTGAATGTTGTGGTGCTAATGAAGTGAGCTTCTTTGTCCTGGATGGTGTGAAGCTACTTGAATGCTAGATTGGCACACATCTGGACAAGTGGACAACATTCCATCACATTCCTGACTAGTGTCATGTAGATGGTGTATGGGCATTGGGGATTCAGGAGGTTGCAGATTTTCAAGACTTTGACTTGCTTTTGTAGCCACTGTAAAAGTATATGACTAGTCCAGTTCAGTTTCTGGTCAATGATAAACCCGAAGTTAATGATGGTAAAACCATTGACTGTCAAGGGGGTAATGGCTAGATTATTTCTGATCATCTGATTGGAAATGATCATTGCCTGTCACTTGCTGCAACTGGAGATGGACTGCTTCAGTATCTGAGCAATTTCAAATTGGTGTTGAATGTTGTGAAGACATCAATGAACCATCCTCACTTCTGACCTTATGATGGAGTGAAGGTCTTTGTTGAAGCAGCTGAAGATGGCTGGACCTAGATGTTCTGGAGCTCAAATGACTGATGGTTTGGTCCAACAATCTCAACAATCTTCTTTTGTGCTACATAGTCTCTAAGGCCATTAAGGAGCAGAATTATGCCATTTGGCCCATTTAAATCTGCTTCATGACTGACCAGTTTCTCAATTCCCTTCTCCTACTTTTCCCCCATAACCTTTGAGTGTTTTTAAGACAGAGATAGGTAAGTTCTTGATTAGGAAGGGAATCAATAACTTCCACAAATTCACCACCCTCCCGCTGAAGAAATTCATCCTCGTCTCCCTTCATGCTGAGGCTGTGCCCTTGGGTCCTAGTCTTTGCTATTTGTGGAACGTTTTCCTCCATGTCCATTCTATCCAGGCTCCTCTGTATTCTGTAAATTGCAATGAGATCACTGCCCCATAAATTAAACTCTATCAAGTAAATATCCAGAGTCTTCCATCAAATGACTTAAATGACTCCAATGAGGGGTGACTTTTCACTTGATTCCAGTTTTGCTAGGGCTATTTGATGCTACATTCAATTCAATGCAGCATTGATGTCAAGGCTAGTCACACACTCCTCACAATTTGAATTTGATCCTTTATTCGAAGTGTGACCAAGATTGTATTGAGAAATGCTGAGCTGCGTGACTGTTGCACAACCCAAATGAGTGTCGGTGAGTAGGTTATTGATAAACAAGTGTTACTTTGTAAGTGTTAATGATAGTCCCCAACATTTGCTGATGTTCAAGAACAGACTGGGGCTGTAATTGGAGGAGTTTAGTTTAGAGTCACAGTCACACAGCACGGAAACAGATCCTTCGGCCCAACTCGTCCACGCTGACCAAACACCTCAATCTGACCTAGTTCCATTTGCTATCATTTGGCCCATATTCCTCTAAACCCTTCCCATTCATCAACTCATCCAAATATCTTTTAAATGTTGTTATGATCCATGCCTCACCAACTACTCTTGCTCTATACGCACACTACCCTCTGAATGAAAAGTTACCTGTCAGGTCCTTTTTAAATGTTTCCCCTTTCACCTTAGACCTATGCCCTCTAATTTTGGACTCCCCACCCAAGGAAAAAGACCTGCATTCATCCTATCCATGCCCCTCATGATTTTATAAACCTCTAAGGTCACCTCTCAGTCAGCGATCTCCAGGGAATAAAACCCCAGCCTATTCAGCCTCTCTCTATAACTTAGAATGTAGAACTTAGAACATTACTGTGCAGTACAGCCCTTCAACCCTTGATATTGCGCCGACCTGTGGAATCAACCTGAGGCCGATCTATCCTACACTATTCCATTTTCATCCATATGTTTATCCAATGACCATTTAAACGCCTTTACAGTTGCGGGTCTACTACTGTTGCAGGCACTGCGTTCCACGCCCCAACTACTCTGAATAAAGAAACTACTCTGACAGCTGTCCTTTATCTATCACCCCTCAATTTAAAGCTATGTCTCCTCATGCTGAGGAAAAAAGGCTCTCACTGTCCACTCTATCTCATCCTCTGTTTATCTTATATGTTTCAATTAAATCACCTTTCAGTCACCTTCTCTCTGATGAAAACAGCCTCCAGTCCCTCAGCCTTTCCTCATAAGACCTCCTACCAGGCAACATCCTAGCAAATCTCCTCTGAACCCTTTTCAAAGCTTCTCCATTCTTCTTGTAATGCGGTGATCAAAACTGTAATACTCCAAGTGCGGCTGCACCAGAGCATGACCTTGTGGCTCTGAAACTCAATCCTGCTACCTATAAAGGCTAACACACCATATGCCTTCTTAACAACCCTATCAACCTGGGTGGCAATTTTCAGGGATCTATGCGTATGGACACAGATCTCTCTGCTCATCCATACGACCAAGAATTTTACCATTAGCCCAGTACTCTTTATTATCCTTGTTGCTCCTTCCAAAGTGAATCACCTCACTCTTTTCCACATCAAACTCCATTTGCTAGTTCTCAGCCCAGCTCTGCAGCTTATCTATGTCCTTCTGTAACATTTAAAATCCTTTGGCACCATCCACAGCTCCACCAACCTTGGTGTCATCCGCAAATTTACTAACCCATCCTTCTACACCTTCATCCAGGTCATTTATAAAAATGACAAACAGCATGGCCCCAAAACAGATCCTTGCAGTATACCACTCAACTGAACTCCAGGAAGCACATTTTCCATCAGCTATCACCTCTGTCTTCTTAGAACGAGCCAATTTCTGATCCAAACCATTAAATCACCCTCAATCCCATGCCTCCATATTTTGTGCAATAACTTACCATTGGGAACCTTATCAAACACCTTACTGAAATCCATACAGACCACATCAACCGCTTTACCCTCATCCACCTGTTTGGTCACTACCTCAAAGAACTCAATAAGGTTTGTGAGGCATAATCTACCCTTCACAAAAACTTTAACCCTCCAGCATCCTTGTAAATCTTCTCTGCACACTCAAGTTTTACAACATCCTTCTGATAGAAAGGTGACCAGGCTTGTACGTAGTAGTTTAAAAGTGGTCTCAACAATGTCCTGTACACCTGCAATATGGCATCCCACCTCTTATGCTCAGTGAAGGGAAATATGCCAAACATTTTCTTCACCCTGTCTACTTGCAACTCCACCTTCAAAGAATTATGCACCTGTACCCGTAAGTCTTTGTTCGCAACACTCCCCACGTCATTCCCATTAACTGTATACATTCTGCCCTGGTTTGCCTTACCAAAATGCGACATCTCACATTTATCTAAATTAAACTTCATCTGCCACTCCTTGGCCCATTGACCCATCTGATATAAGTTGGTAATGAGCTGCCCTCTTGAACTGCTGCATTGTAATCTGAAATAATCTTCCTCACTGTCCACTACATCACCAATTTTGGTGTCATCTGAAAACTTAGCAACTGTACCTCCTGTATCACATCCAAATCACTTGTATCAATGATGAAAAGCAGTAGATCAAGCAACTTCTTTCTTGCTTCTAATTTTTTGTACAATCCAATTTTCTATGTTGGGTAATTGCCAATGTAGAGCAGCTTAGATGTGGTAAGTTCTAGAGCACAAGATTTCAATTCTATTGCTGGCATATTGTTACAGCCTTTAGTCTTTGCAATATCAAAGTACCTTCAGCTCATTTTCTTATTCATTTTGAGGGATGTGGGTGTAGCTGGCTGGTCAGCATTTATTGCCTGTCCCTAGTTGTCCTTTATAAGTTGGTAATGAGCTGCCCTCTTGAACTGCTGCAGTCTACCTTCTGTGGATTGACCCACAATACTGTTAAGAATTTCCAGAAACCTGACTCGACAACACTGAAGTACAGTGATATATTTCCAAGTTAGGATGGTGAGTGGCTTGGAGGGCCGCATGCAAGTGATCGTGTTCCCATGTATCTGCTGCCCTGTCCTTCTTGGTGGAAGTAGTTGAGGACTTGGAAGATGCTGTTTAAGGATTGTTGGTGAATTTCTGCAGTGCATCTTGTACACAGTGCTATTGCTGAGATTTGGTGATGGAGAGAGTGGATGCTTGTGTATTTGATATCAACAAGTGGGCTGCTTTGTCCTTGAACATACCAAGCTTCTTGAGTATTGTTGGAATTTCACCTATCCAGGCACATAGTGTATTTCATCACACTCCTGACTTGTGCCTTGTAGATAGTAGACAGAAGTGGAAAGTCATTTGGGGAGTCAGAAGATGAGTTACTTGCTGCAGTATTCCTATCCTCTGATCTGCTTCTTGTAGCCGTTGTGTTTATGTAGCAAGTCCAGTCTAGTCAATGGTAACCCCAAAGATGATGGTAGCAGATAACACCATTGAATGTCAAGAAGTGGTGGTTGGTTTGTCTCTCTTTGGCAATGGTCATTGCCTGGTATTTGTATAATGTGAATATTACTTGTCATTTTTTCAGCCCAAGCAAGGATATTGTCCATGTCTTAGATTAGATTACTTAGTGTGGAACCAGGCCCTTCGACCCAACAAGTCCACACCTACCCGCCAAAGCACAATCCACCCATGCCCATTCCCCTACATTTACCCCTTCACCTAACACTATGGGCAATTTAGCCTGGTCAATTCATCTAGCCTGCACATTTTTGGATTGTGGGAGAAAACCAGAACACCCGGAGAAAACACAGGGAGAATGTGCAAACTCCATACAGAGAGTTGCCAAAGGTGGGAATTGAACCCGGGTCTCTGGTGCTGTGAGGCAGCAGTGCTAACCACTGTGCCACCGTGTCACCCAAAATCTTGTTACATTTTATTTTATGATGTCTCATGAGGATAATCTAATTGGCTGAAGACTGGCATCTGTGATCCTGGGGAGCTCTGCAGGAAACCAAGGTGGAACATCCATTTGGCATTTCTGGCTGAAGATTGTTGCAAATACTTCAGCCTAATTTTTTTGTACTGATGTGTTTGATTCCTCCACCATTGAGGATGGTGATATTTCTGGAGCTCTACCTTTAGTATGTTGTTTAATTGTCCTCCATTATCAGGACTTGATTTTTGCTCAGTCTATCACTTGCTGCTTTGCCGTTTTTGCATGCAAGCATCCTGTATTGTACTTTCACTAGGTTGATATTAATGTTGATATATTCATGGTAGTACTCCTGGCATGTCCTCCTGTATGCTACGCTGGGGCAGGAATGATCCCCTCACTTGATAGTAAAGGTAGAATAGGAATATACCATGTCATGAGGTTGTAGATTGTACTGAAGTGGAATTCTGCAACAGATGGTCCACAGTGTGTCAAAGATGCCCAGTGTTGAGTTGTTATATCTATTTGAAATCTATTCCATTAACTGAGTATGGAAGGTGTGTTAATAGAAAAGTTGGGACTTTATCTTTTGACTTGTCTTTGATTAGGACTGTGTGAGGGTCACTCTTACTGTCATGGACAGATGCACCTGTGACAAACCAATTAGTGAGGATGAGGCCAATAATTTTTTTTCCTCCCTTTGTTTCCTTCAATATCTGCCACAGACTCAGGATAACAGCAATATCCTTTAAGACTCAACCAGCTTGATCAGTAGTGACACTACTGACCCACTCTTCATGACAGACATTCAATGTCATACCCAAAGTATGTTTCTGCACACTTGCTACCTTCTATACTTCCTCCAAATAGAGCCTTAAAGCATGGAAGCACACTCTTTGGTCCAAGAGAAAGTATATTCCTGTCAGGGTGAAAGGAAAGGCTGGTAGGTATAGGGAATGCTGGTTGACTAAAGAAATTGAGGGTTTGGTTAAGAAAAAGAAGGAAGCATACGTATGGTATAGACAGGATAGATCGAGTGAACCCTTAGAGTATAAAGGCAGTGGGAATATACTTAAGAGGGAAATCAGGAGGGTAAAAAGGGGGCATGAGATAGCTTTGGCAAATAGAACTAAGGAGAATCCAAAGAGTTTTTAAAAATACATTAAGGATGAAAGGATAACTAGGGAGAGAATAGGGCATCTCAAAGATCAGCAAAGCGGCCTTTGCGTGGAGCCGCAGAAAATGGGGGAAGATACTAAGTGAGTATTTTGCATCAGTGTTTACTGTGGAAAAGGATATGGAAGATATAGACTAGGGAAATAGATGGTGACACCTTGCAAAATGTCCATATTACAGAGGAGGACGTGCTGGATATCTTGAAATGGGTAAAAGTGGATAAATCACCAGGACCTGATCAGGTGTACCCGAGAACTCTGTGGGAAGCTAGAGAAGTGATTGCTGGGCCTCTTGCTGAGATATTTGCATCAGCGATAGTCACAAGTGAGGTGCCGGAAGACTGGAGGCTGGCTAATGTGATGCTGCTGTTTAAGAAGGGTGGTAAGGGAACTATAGACCAGTGAGCCTGACATCGGTGGTGGGCAAGTTGTTGGAGGGAATCCTGAGGGACAGGATGTACATGTATTTGGAAAGGCAAGGACTGCTTAGGTGTAGTCAACATGGTTTTGTGCATGGGAAATCATGTCTCACAAGCTTGATTGCATTTTTTTGAGGAAGTAACAAAGAGGATTGATGAGGGCAGAGCGGTAGATGTGATCTACATGGACTTCAGTAAGGCGTTCGACAAGGTTCCCCATGGGAGACTAATTAGCAAGGTTAGATCTCACAGAATGCAGGGAGAACTAGCCATTTGGATACAGAACTGGCTCAAAGGTAGAAGACAGAAGGTGGTGGTGGTGGAGCGTTGTTTTTCAGACTGGAGGCCTGTGACCAGTGGAGTGCCACAAGGATCGGTGCTGGGTCCTCTACTTTTTGTCACTTACATAAATGATTTGGATGCGAGCATAAGAGGTACAGTTAGTAAGTTTGCAGATGATACCAAAATTGGAGGTGTAGTGGACAGTGAAGAGGGTTATCTCAGATTACAACGGGATCTTGACCAGATGGGCCAATGGGCTGTGAAGTGGCAGATGGAGTTTAATTCAGATAAATGCAAGGTACTGCATTTTGGGAAAGCAAATCTTAGCAGGACTTATACACTTAATGGTAAGGTCCTAGGGAGTGTTGCTGATCAAAGAGACCTTGGAGTGCAGGTTCATAGCTCCTTGAAAGTGGAGTCGCAGGTAGATAGGATAGTGAAGAAGGTGTTTGGAATGCTTTCCTTTATTGGTCAGAGTATTGAGTACAGAGGTTGGGAGGTCATGTTGTGGCTGTACAGGACATTGGTTAGGCCGCTGTTGGAATATTGTATGCAATTCTGGTCTCCTTCGTATCGGAAAGATGTTGTGAAACTTGAAAGGGTTCAGAAAAGATTTACAAGGATGTTGCCAGGGTTGGAGGATTTGAGCTATCGGGAGAAGCTGAACAGGCTGGGGCTGTTTTCCCTGGAGCGTCGGAGGCTGAGGGGTGACCTTATAGAGGTTTACAAAATTATGAGGGGCATGGATAGGATAAATAGACAAAGTCTTTAGTTCTGGACTCCCTGACCCCAGGGAAGAGGGCATATGTTTAGGGTGAGAGGGTAAAGATATAAAAGAGACCTCAGGGACAACCTTTTCACGCAGAGGGTGGAACGTGTATGGAATGAGCTGCCAGAAGAAGTGGTGGAGGCTGGTACAATTGCAACATTTAAGAGGCATTTGGATGGGTATATGAATGGGAAGGGTTTGGAGGGATATGGGCTGGATGCTGGCAGGTGGGACTAGATTGTGTTGGGATATCTGGTTGGCATGGACGGGTTGGACCGAATGGTCTGTTTCCATGTTGTACATCTCTGACTCTATAACTCATCCATGCCAACCAAGTTTCCCAAACTAAACTAGTGCCATTTGCCTGCATTTGGCCCATATCACTACAAACCTTTTGCTATTCATTATACTTATTCAAATGTTTTTTTAAATGTTGTAACTGTACCTACATCCACCAGTTCCTCTGCAGTTCATTCCACAGCTGATCCACCCTCTGTGTGAAAACATTGCCCCTCAGCTCCTTAAAAATATGCCCTTAGTTTTGAATTCCCCCACCTTTGGGAAAAGACCTTTGCTATTCATGTTATCTTTCCCCTTATGACTTTAAAAACTGCTAAAATGTCACCCCTCAACCTCCTATGCTCTAGTGAAAAAAGCCCTAGCCTATCCAGCCTCTCCCGATATCTCAAACCCTCTAGTCACAGCAACATCCTTGTTAATCTTTTCTGCTCACTCTCCAATTGAATAAAATCCTCCCTATAGCAGGGCGACAAGAAATGCACACAGCCTGATACATCAACAGAGGATAAGGGGGAGGCTCTTGCGTGGTTATATGGTATGTGGTAATCTGCAGGAGGTTTCCTTGCGCATGTTTGACCTTCTTCCATGAGACATTATGAAGTCGAGTGTCAACTTTGAAGACTCCCGGAGCAGCTCCCTCCTGACTGTGTATACAATTGTGCTGTCACTTCCGCTGCTCTGAGTTTAATGGTGTTGTCAATCAGGCTTTCAGTAAGGTATAATTCTATCAAGAATGTCTATGTCAGGCTGTTGTTTTTCGTGGACTGAGGACATTTCAGGGTTGCCAGGGCTGAGATTGCCATTGTTGTTTCTGGTGCAAAGGTAGTACAGGTGGTTTGAGGAGTTTCTTTATTTTTGAAACATGCTAGTGGTTAGATACAATTGAATGTTTCACTAGAATTAAGAGTAAATCACTTTTCTGTGATTCTGGAATCTCTGATAGCTAGACTAGGTAAGGACAGCAGATTTTCTTTCCTAAAGGACATTAGTGAATCAGATGGTTTCAAGGTCATCATCAGACTTTTAATTCAAGATTTGTTTTTGGTCTCAAATTCCATCATCATCTATGGTGGGATTCAAACTCAGACACCACAGAGCATTACCTGGGTCTCTGGATTACTAATCCAGTGACATTACCACTGCATCAATGCCTCCCCATAAGGATATATTGGAGAAGTTAGAACTGTTTTCCTTGGAGAGAGGAAGGCTAAGATGAAAACTAATAATTTTCAAAATTACTTAAGGGTCTGGGCAGAGTAGATAGTGAAAAACTGGCCCTGCTTGTAAAAGGATTGAAAATCAGGCACACAGATTAAGTGTTTTGCAAAAGAAGCAAATGTCAATTTGGAAATAATTTTTTTCACACATTGTTTAATTATTGTCTGAAATGCACTGACTAGGAGTACAGTGGGTACAGATTCAATTGAGGTGTTCAAGAGGATTTTGGATAGTTCATCTAAGTAGAAACAATGCGCAGAGTAATGGGAAAAAGGCACGTGATTGTCACTAAGCCAAAAGGCTCAGCTGGTGGAATCCTCGTGGGCCGATTGATGTTCTTTTGCACTGTAACAATTCTGCAATTCTGTAAAGACAGGATAGCACAAAAAGCCACAGAGAAGTTTTTTGTAACATGCCACCATGCTGTCTGATCTAGGTGAGGACTCATTTTATTCGAATTATTTATGTTGGACAGTTTAAAGTTGAGTGTGCTAGGATCACATTGATTGCCGTGTTCGATCATGTTCTTGATTGGAAACAAATTACATGAAGCTCTTCTAAAGTTTAAAAACTTCAACGTGTCCTCACCATGCCTTCTCCAAAAATGCACTGAATCAGCATTTAGTGCTGACAATAAAATACTAACATTTTAGAATACAGATGCTCCCTGTCATAAACATATTTCAAATTGCAGTACTCATTTTGTTAGTACATGTTCCTTTAAGTAGAATTATATTCATTGTTTTCCTTTCTTTCTTCTCTTTGAACTATAGGTGAAGAAATATAAAAGAAAATGCAAAGTGGGACGTGATAATGAGACCGCTTTCATGATGAATACTGGAGAAAATGCATTATCAGTACCACAGATAACTTATGACCATATTGATGAAAAAGACGAGAAGAAAGAAGTCAATTATTTTATTGATGAACCCACAGGTACTTTTTTTTTGTATCTTATGTAAGATATTGGATATTGAAATAGCATCATGTTAAGTCATCTTGCCCGTCCAATAGTAGTGATGCCAATGACATGTTGTCATAACGCAAACTGGATTTAATGTCAAGTTCACTTGTAGAAGATGAGCACTTTATTTGACAGCATGTTGAGACACTGTAGTTATGTCAGTGGAGTGTTTGTCATATGTTACATGTTGTGCTGGCCTCCAGGTCATACTCATTTGTATGACATGAATACTAATTAACCTGAAACAGTTTTCAATAAAGTCCTACCTTCAAATATAGTTGGTGTTGCATAAGAATCACAAGATTGTTCAAAGGTGTAACTATTTCATCTGCCCTAGGTTTGTACAATTGTCTACATGATCGATTGTTGCACTCTGGCACAAGAGAGTGGAGCAGGATCAAGATCTCCAGAATAGAGGCTTGGTGCTGGCAAGGGAGAGTCAGCAGTGAGGGAAGCTGTCAGATGGGATATGGGGTATGGAGGTTTGGAAGAAATATATCTGGGAGAGGACAGATGGCACAGTTAGGGTGATAGAAGATCGGAAGAAGGATTCAGCGGAGGACAAAGGGTGAGGCGGGGGGGACATGGAAGAGGACCGTGACAAGTGCCTAGTGTCCTCCTTGTTATAAAGTAACTAGGGACCTAAAGGTCAATGTCACGACTGTTGGAAAATGTGTCCACCTTGGGGTGTTGGCTGGCATTCTCTTTATAGGGCTTTGAGTTCAACTACAGCCTTGGTGAGATTGCTGTTGAACAATGTCCTTGAAAATTAATGGAAGGGAGGGGCCACCAATTTAATCATATCCCAAAGAGTGGTCTGTGAAAATTGGGCACTAATGTGAGCCTTCAATAAAGTGTGAATGGAAAAACACTACATTGTTGCTTCCATGATAAAAATAAGTCCCTAATGACAAAGCATGCTTTATAAAGACAAGACAAGCCAGTTACATTAGCTGTCTGACTAAACTAAACTCAGCAAATAATGATGCGCATGTGAACAAAGTGAAATCCGTCTGATGTTACATTTTTAAGATGGAATTTAGTTTTGCAAAATACCACTGTGCTTTCAAGTTTTCAGCGGTTAATGGTAATAATTGGGCAGGAACGTTGGTGCTATGATGCAGACCCTCTCTATTTGACTAGGAGAGCCTTTAATAGGTCGCCTTTGGGTGCAGCATGGCCAACTGATGAGTTTCACCAATGAAAAATGTATTCAACTTTGAAATCCAAATGTCCTTTTAGTTTGGAAAGCTGTTACTTGGTCTGGTTGACATGTGGCTCTAGATCCTAACTGCCCTCTTGGCAATTTGGGATGGGAAATAAATGCTGGCCTAGCTATTGACAGCCTCATCCAATGAACAAATGAATAAATAAGCAAGTCAATTTGCTATGTGGCTATTCTGCAATGAAATAGTTCAGCTAAAATACCATTCACTTGAAGTCTTTGGCAACATCGTTGGACGACTTCACTTAGAAGGGTAGGTTGTGCCTCAAAAACCTTATTGAGTTCTTTGAGAAGGTGACCAAACTGGTAGATGAGAGTAAACCGGTTGATGTGGTATATATGGATTTCAGCAAGATGTTCAATAAGGTTCTCCAAAGTAGGCTATTGTACAAAATGCGGAGCAATGGGATTGTGGGAGATATAGCAGTTTGGATCAGTAATTGGCTTGCTGAAAGAAGACAGAGGATGTGGTGGTGGGAAATGTTCATCCTGGAGTCCAGTTACCAGTGGTGTACCGCAAGGGTCGGTGTTGGGTCCACTGCTGTTCATCATTTTTATAAGCGACCTGGATGAGGGCGTAGAAGGGTGGGTTAGTAAGTTTGCAGACGACACTAAGGTTGGTGGAGTTGTGGATAGTGACAAAGGATGTAGTAGGTTACAGAGAGACATAGCCTGCAGAGCTGGGCTGAGAGGTGGCAAATTGAGTTTAATGCAGACAAGTGTGAGGTGATTCACTTTGGTCGGAGTAACCAGAATGCAAAGTACTGGACTAATGGTAAGATTCTTGGTAGTGTAGATGGGCAGAGAGATCTCTGTGTCCAGGTACACAGATCCTTGAAAGTTGCCACCCAGGTTGACAGGGTTGTTAAGAAGGCATACAGTGTTTTAGCTTTTATTAACAGAGGGATCAAGTTCCGGAACCATGAGGTTATGCTACAGTTGTACAAAACTCTGGTGCAGCCGCACTTGGAGTATTGTGTACAGTTCTGGTCACCGCATTACAAGAAGAATGTGGAAGCTTTGGAAAGGGTGCAGAGGAGACTTACTAGGATGTTGCCTGGTACGGAGGGGAGGCTGAGGGACTTGAGGCTGTTTTCGTTGGAGAGAAGAAGGTTGAGAGATAACTTAATAGAGACATATAAGATAATCAGAGGGTTAGATAGGATGGACAGGGAGAGCCTTTTTCCAAGAATGGTGACGGCGAGCACGAGGAGGCATAGCTTTAAATTGAAAGGTGATAGATATAGGACAGATGTCTGAGGTAGTTTCTTTACTCAAAGTAGTAAGGGTATGGAATGCTTTGCCTGCAAAGGTAGTAGATTCACCAACTACATTTAAGTTGTCATTGGACAAGCATATGGACGCACATGGAATAGTGTAGGTTAGATGGGCTTCAAGTTGGTATGACAGGTCGGCGCAACATCGTGGGTCGAAGGGCCTGTACTGCGCTGTAATGTTCTAAGTGTTTGCTGTATCCGTGAGCACAAAAAACTGTTTTCACTTCAAATGGAGTCAACTTGGATCTATAATATAAAACAACATCTTGCAAAGGTTTTGAGTAGGATGAGACACTTGACACATATGGCTACATTTCAGCTTCTTACTGGACTGTGCTACTGTTCAGGATGGGCATGTTTGAGGGACCACCTCCTCATTTGTTGTTCTAATTGTCCACACGTTCCCAACTAGATGTGAAAAGGTTAGAGTGTAACTGTGATCTATTGGTTGAGTAATTGCTAAGCTCCTTATCTATGCTTTTGGTATTTAGCAAACAAGCTATGTTATAACTTCATTAGGTTAAAATGAGTCCGATAAAATAGTTTTCCTAAGAACAAAGAAAACATAATAAATAGTCCAACATGAAGGTAGCATTAACAATAAGATAACAAAAGGAGTTGCTTATTTTAAGATATCTCTCAACTTGTATTAATTTGGACTTTTGTCAAGGAATAGATCTCTAGGGTACAATCAATCATAATTGAGTAATTTTGCATGAATACACTCATTATCAAACTCAAAGAAATTAGCTATTTGATTCGTAATGTTCTTAACTGAACTTGTAATTAATGATGGGGCAAAACTATAGATTTAAAAAAGATCTTCAAAAAATTGAACCAGATTGTATGTGTAAGTATGAACTATTGCCAAATGATTCATGGGAGCAGATGGAACTCATTATTTGCCACCAGTAATTGCAGGTCATGTGTACAACTCATTACTATTGAACTTGTCAAAGTCTAATGCCCATAGAAAGACACCATGATGAATAGCTATTGGAAAGTTTTTTTCAATCATTAGTTTTTGCCATTCTTTGTTGCCAAGGCTGTGTTGAGCATCTTGTCTAAGCCTCTTGGTTAAAAAGCATATAATGTATTAACAATAGGCAGTAGTATAGCCTGTCACCCTTGATGCTGCAATGCAGTTTCAATATTTTTCACATTATATATTTGCCAAAGATGAGGGGTAGAATTTTTGCTCTTTAAAAATAATTACAAGCCAGGGTCATTTTTAAATGTTAACCCAATACTTGCCAGCATTGTGCCTGTCAATATAATAATGTGAGATGCAACATCCTAATTAGCTACTACTGCATCCAAAGTCATCCAAGTGCAGCCAGTGGGTTTGAGAGAATCCCTACAGTTGGAAACAGGCCATTTGGCCCAACAAGTTCACACTGACCCTTCAAAGAGTAACCCACCCAGACCCATTCCCCTACCCTATTACTCTACATTTACCCCTGACTAATGCACCTAACCTATACATTCCTGAACACTATGGACAATTTAGCACGGCCAATTCACCACACCTGCACATGTTTGGATTGTGGGAGAAAACCAGAGCTCCCAGAGGAAACCTAACACTGGGAGAATGTGTAAATTCCACACAGACAGTCACCCGAGGCTGGAATCGAACCCGAGTCCCTGGCGCTGAGGTATCAGTGCTAACCACTGAGCTACTGTGCTGCCTTTAGATGGAAGAGGTGGGCTCTGTCACTGCAGTGTGGGCAGCATGTGATCACAGCTGTGGCCTTCTGATCCATGAGGCTCCAGTAGGGATTGGTGGAGGAGGTGGTTGGGGGAGGAAGCTAAAGAGGCCTCATAGACCTCCTTGTCTGACAGCTGCAAGTTACCATCTCAGTAAGGAGACCCAATCTCCATAACTGGCTCATAATAATGCAGATCGCTCTGCAACTGTGCTGGTAGACCCACTGTTGTCACCTCTGTCTTTGGCAAGTTCATAGTAGGACATTGACCTGACACCTGTCCACTCCATCACCGTCCTAGTGCTTCCTTTGTCATGCTTTTGTAGGACCAGGGATATTCT
Organism: Chiloscyllium plagiosum; assembly: GCF_037043375.1. Lineage (NCBI taxonomy): Eukaryota > Metazoa > Chordata > Chondrichthyes > Orectolobiformes > Hemiscylliidae > Chiloscyllium > Chiloscyllium plagiosum. Next base: position 39,826,933 of record NW_028270157.1, read on the forward strand.
GTTGCACTTTTCACTTTGTTTGAGTGAATATGGAATTGATCATTACATCTAATTTAGGACCTGAAAAATTGCAAAAGATTTGTGAATTTTAACATGTGAAATGAATACATTTAACAGCATCCTGCACAGTTTTAGTACTAAAATGCTACTGATGACAAACCTATGAATCCAAGTTACTTCTAAATTGGTTTTGTGTTCCACAATTGCATTTTTAATTGAAGGATTGAGGCAGTGAAAGTGTGTGTGTGTGTGTGTGTGAGAGATAATTTACCTTTTGTGGTAACCAGAAGAAAGTAGTGCATTCCTACTTCCTGCTATAAATGATGATTACAACTTGAATATATGCAGTTATTTGCATATAATTAGGTGGAAGTTTGCCAAATTATTTCATCTCTATCGCTATTTTGAAATAAAGAAGTATTCTTCAAATGTTTCAGCACCTATCTTTTGAATTTTATACCTAACTGAGATTGAAGTATTGGCTTTTCACTAATGTATTTCGTTCACCTTAACCAAAAAGGTGCAAAACCTAATGTGACAATGACAATTCCCATCTCGGAAGGAAAGGAAAACTCTGAATTTCCTTTTGAATTCTGTGGCAGTTTTGGGCAGCAAATATAGAGCAATATGGACATGCATAGCATATCAAAACTATGAATTTTAAAATACACTAAAACATTGGCAGTCCCTTTAGGTCTCACTCTGCTGTGTTTTAAGTAGAGCTATGTGGATGTTGATAACATCTTCATTCTATTTTCCCTGGCTGCCTCTCTGACTGCTGCTATTTAAATGACAATTATAACTATATTACATGCTTATGTAAGTGGATTTTAAAATATTACAAGAAAGGATCTACAACCATCCTGAACAGATCATAAATATATGCCAGCTGAAGTTTAAAACACTTTTTTCGAAATTTTATTTATCCCAACTTCTTTTTGTCTTTTTCAGGCGTGGTCACTCTAATTTAATTCCTACCCAAAATCACCACTCACTGAAAATCACTTGGTTTCCACATTGTGTTTCTTTTACGTTTGTTACACATTTATTTGTATTCCATAGTGTATTATCTCTGGTGATGTCATTTGTGAATCAGACCTCACTGTGGCGCTGTTTGCCTAATCAGACAAACTGATTTCCTTCACAGGCCTGTATAAATGTTGCTCTCAAACAATATTGCTTTACATTTTAACTTAGGCTTTGAGTTTGGGAATCAAAATGTCATTGTCTTTGCCAAATTTCAAAACAATTAACTTTGTTTCTCAAATCAGGTGTTACCTCATACTGAATCTATTCTTGACTTTTTCCGTTTCGTTTGTAGAACCTGCATTCTATCATAAATTATATATTCTTAATCTATTAAGGCTAGTGCAAATACATATTTGTTGATTCTTTCTTAGTTTCATGCAGTTGTCCTCAGGACGACATTGTTTATCCTGAGTGACATGGGGGTCATCCTTTTCCAAGCGGTTTTTCCATTATGAACGATAATTTTCTCAATGTACTGTAAAACCTAGAATTGCACTGCCAGTGTTGTACACTAGTAAACCAGTACAAAGCTTGACATGTTCACATAGGTAACTGTTTAATGAAAAGTGTAAAAACTGGAAAAAAAGCTATAAAACAGCTAATTACATCTGTTCTGATATTTCAGAAATGCTTTCCAAATGTGCCATTTTTATTTCTTAATACAGTATCTTAATTCTTAGGTTTACGCTGACAATAGCTTGATACTTTTTTCTTTTCAGATGTCCAATAAAGAGAACTATTTGTAAAATGAACAGATGAGTAACCTATTTTCCTTATATCAACATAAGGCTGTGATTTTAGTAATTCAACCTCTGAGTCCATCATTTATTTAGATCATGGATAAATGAAGATAAGCTATGCATAATCTATCTTGGGCTCATAGCTCTTGAGACCCAGTATTGATTGATCTCGTCATCTAGCCTTTTGGGGAAATGGTCCAAAATCTACTACCAACAAAGTGGCAAAGGGAAGGAGAATGATTCCACACTCCCCCTCGACCACAGCCAATGTGACAAATGGAAGGGAGGTTCAATGGGGCAAGGGTAGGGCACAGTCCATCCAGGAGTAGGGCACTATCTACTCAGGGTTAAACAGGTGGTAATTGCAGCATTGTCTGTCCTGTCTCATTGTGTGGGGCAATGGCTGGCAAATGAGAGCCAAATGGAGATGGGTGTTCAGGGAGTGGTCCTTGTTGCAGAAAGCTCCTATCTGGGCATCTGTCTTGTGACATTGAGTGGCAGAAGTAATAGTGCCAGTCATATTGGGATTCTGATGTGGAACAGTGGGAATTGTATGGGCAAGGGCAGATCATTTGTCTTCCAAGTTAATGATCCAAGTCACCTTGAGGATGAGAGGGTGGAGTGTCAGGAGGGACATTGAATCCTGGATTATTTTAGGCTAAGAAGGGAATAGAGGGAATTAAATGCCAGTTTAACTGTTTAACAAATAATTTGACTCCAGCCATGCAGTGCCTCATTCACATGCACTGCAGTCAAGGATAATGAAAGTAGTGGGGTACAGAAAGAGCAAACATGGATGAGGGTACTCCACTTAAAGTGCTTTCGCTTATCTATTGCCTTCAATCAATATTGGTGGATCCTGTTATCTCCAAAACTATAAGATGCTGGCTGCGAGTGTTTCAACAATCAGAGCAGAGCTCGAAGTAGAGTATCATCTTACTGAAGGCACAGGGGTTACACCATGGAACAAACCTAAGTATTGGTTTGCAGTTGCATCAGTATGTGTGCATGCATATCTTAACCATTGCAATCTTAGATTTATGTTCTTTCCTTGAAGTGCCTAGTTTTTCTTTTTTCCGAGCTTACTTGCTAGTGCTTTTTGATTGACACGTGGCATATTAATTTATTTAATGATGAATAGGAAAATTTGAATTGACCGGAGCAATAGGAGGATGTGAAAAAAAGTAACTGGTTGTTTGCTTTAGGTTTGTGCCATTGTCAGTTGGATTGGAGGATGGTGATTGAACTAATGGTTGTTAGTTGGATCCTCTGGTGGAAGCAAGTGAACTTTAGAATAATTAGGCTATATCCTTGATGTCCTGGTGGCAGTGTGCATTACAAGTGTTGCACTGTCTTCAATCCTATCTTCCTCTTGGATTGCTCCAAAGGCAATCAGTGCCTCTACGGGCTTAAACCTTGTTGCTGTACTATTTTGTGTAGCGTGCAACACACCACAACCATCATCCCAATTGGCTTTTCAATCTTGCACAACTGCATAAGGACTTTTTTTTTTTAGTTGCTCATCAGCTCCATTAATGAAATGGAAAATGTTTCACATATTTCTGGGTGATCGGAGTTCCCTGATCATCATGTGTAGTCAATGGCACCCTGCACTTGTGAAAGACCAGCTTGAGACCCAAATACTCATTGGTTCTGTCCAGAACTAGACTTCCATAGGGAAAAAAAATGACACAATTAACAGCCATTTATGCGTGTTAGTTTTTGTTATTTGTCTTCAATTTTAGAGCATTTTGACTGGGGCATATGGCAGATGTCTCCATCTGGAGGTACAGAGACAAAAGGATTAAGGGCAATAGGGACATTGATGGTCACTGATAAAACATGGCCACTTATTCCAGTGGAAGCAAGTCATCTCCCATCAGATTGCAGATGTTTGCCAACTCCTAATATGACACCTGAGTGTCTGATAATGAAACTGAAGATCACATCTGCTCAAGCTTTTGATTCTGCCATGGGTTGTCATGATTCACCAGGCTGATTGTTGATGCTCAGATATGACAACAAGGCAATATATCCCAAGACTTATTGGGTTTTGAAGTATAGGATTTGCTTCCTGTTCTTTTCATCACTATCGCTTTACCTCATCATTAAAGCTTGGACTCAGTGTGATGTTGTTTGGTAGGCAAACTGTTGTCATTCTGAATGATTGGCTGGGAGGAGCTTTTCCCTGTTAATGTTGCCGTCATGGAAAGTGAGCACCATAAGGTCTTTAAGCATTTTATTTACCCACTCCAAAGACATTGGCCATTTAAGAGTTGAGAAACAAGGAACTGGCCTGTGAGTTGACTTTTCTATTCTCCAGTCTGCCACTCCAGTTTGTCAAAGTTGGTTTTGCAAGATTTTTCTGAATACTTGTGGAGCTAGCATCAGAAAGAGCATTCACTTTTGTTTGCTAATCCTCTGTTAATTCCAGATGATGTGGTAGAGGGATTGCTGGTGGCATTTATAGAGTCATAGAGTCATAGAGATGTACAACATGGAAACAGACCCTTCGGTTCAACCTGTCCATGCAGACCAGACATCCCAACCCAATCTAGTCCCACCTGCCAGCACCCGGCCCATATCCCTCCAAACCCTTCCTATTCATCTACCCATCCAAATGCCTCTTAAATGTTGCAACGGTACCAGCCTCCACCACTTCCTCTGGCAGCTCATTCCAAACATGTACCACCCTCTGCGTGAAAAAGTTGCCCCTTAGGTCTCCTTTATATCTTTCCCCTCTCACCCTAAACCTATGCCCTCTAGTTCTGGACTCCCCAACTCCAGGGAAAATACTTTGCCTATTTATCATATCCATGCCCCTCAATTTTGTAAACCTCTATAAGGTCACCCCTCAGCCTCCGACACTCCAGGGAAAACAGCCCCAGCCTGTTCAGCCTCTCCCTGTAGCTCAGATCCTCCAACTCTGGCAACATCCTTGTAAATCTTTTCTGAACCCTTTCAAGTTTCACAACACCTTTCTGATGGGAAGGAGACCAGAATTGCACGCAATATTCCAACAGTGGCCAACCCAATGTCCTGTATAGCCGTAACATGACCTCCCAACTCCTGTACTCAATACTCAATGACCAATAAAGGAAAGCATACCAAACGCCTTCTTCACTATCCTATCTACCTGTGACTCCACTTTCAAGGAGCTATGAACCTGCACTCCAAGGTCTCTTTGTTCAGCAACACTCCCTCGGACCTTACCATTAAGTGTATAAGTCCTGCTAAGATTTGCTTTCCCAAAATGCAGTATCTTGCATTTATCTGAATTAAACTCCATCTGCCACTTCTCAGCCCATTGGCCCATCTGGTCAAGATCCTGTTGTAATCTGAGATAACCCTCTTCGCTGTCCACTACACCTCCAATTTTGGTGTCATCTGCAAACTTACTAACTGTACCTCTTATGCTCTCATTCAAATCATTTATGTAAATGACAAACAGAGGACCCAGCACCGATCCTTGTGGCACTCCACTGGTCACAGGCCTCCAGCTGCAGTCCAGATCTCATTGCAATACAACAAATGCATTGTACACTGGAACTATTGTTGACTTGTTTAGGTTTTATTGGATATTATCAATGATGGCATTTTGAAGAGTTGGGTGCCAAGGTATAGGAGCTGCTGAACATATTCCGGAATCCTTGCTTTGAAACCTTATGTAATGTGATTTGCTTTGTCATTTTGGAGATCTAGCAAAATTAAAGGGAAATCCCTCCATGGATAAACATTATATGAAGCATTACACCAAGGAAGGTGGTTGTGGTGCTGGTGACCTGTCATCGTATCTCCAGGTTATTACCACAGAAGTCCCTCTGAGTAGTGTCCTAGGCCCAACCATCTGTACATAAAGTCATAGAGATGTATAGCATGGAAACATACCCTTGATCCAACTGGTCCATGCTGACCAGATATCCTAAAGTAATCTAGTCCCATTTTCCAGCACTTGGCCCGTATCCCTCTAAACCTTCCTATTCATGTACCCATCCAGATGCCTTTTAAATGTTGTAATTGTACCAGGCTCCACCACCTCGTCTGGCAGCTCATTGAAAAAGTTGCCCCTTAGGTCCCTTTTAAATCTTTCTCCTCTCATTCTAAACCTATGCCCTCTAGTTCTGGACTCTCCCCACTACAGGGAAAAGACTGTCTATTTACCCTACCCATGCCCCTCATGATTTTATAAAGCTCTAAGTTTGCACCTCAGCCTCTGACACTGCAGGGAAAACAGCCAATTCAACCTCACCCTATAGCTCAAACCCTCCAAGCCTGGCAACAATCTTGTAAATCTTTTCTGAACCTTTAAGTGTCACAACAGACCAGAATTGCGCACAATATTCCAAAAGTGGCCAAACCAGTGTCCTGTACAGCCACAACATGACCTCCTAACTGCTATACTCAGTGCTCTGACCAATAAAGGAAAGCATACAAAATGCTTTCTTCACTATCCTATCTAACTGTGACTCCACTTTCAAGGAACTGTGAACCTGCAATCCAAGGTCTCTTTGTTCAGCAACACTCCCCAGACCTTGGCATTAAGTGCATAATTCCTGCCCTGATTTGCCTTTCCAAAATGCAGCACCTCACATTTATCTAAATTAAACTCCATCAGCCACTCCTCAGCCCATTGGCCCATTTGATCAAATTCCCGTTGTACTCTCAGGTAACCATCTTGGTTGTCCACTACACTTCCAATTTTGGTGTCATCTGCAAACTTACTAACTATACCACCTATGCTCACATCAAAATCATTGATATAAATGACGAAAAGCAATGGACCAGCACTGATTTTGGTGGCATACCACTGGTCACTGGCCTGCAGTTTGAAAAGCAACCATCCTCTGTTTTCTACCTTTGTGCCAGTTCTGTATCCAAGTGGCTAGTTCTCCCTGTATTCCATGTGATCTAACCTTGCTAACCAGTCTCCCATGGGAACCTTGTCAAACCTTACTGAAGTCCACATAGATCACATCCACTCCTCTGCCTTCATCAAACCTCTTTCTTATGTCTTCAAAAAAACTCAATCGAGTTAGTGAGACATGATTTCCCACGCACAAAGCCATGTTGACTATCCCTAATCAGTCCTTGCCTATCCAAATACATGTAAATCCTGTCCCTCAGAATTCCTTCCAACAACATGCCCACCACCAATGTCAGGCTCACTGGTCTATTATTCCCTGGCTTTTCCTTACCACCTTAAACAGTGGCACCACATTAGCCAACCTCAAGTCTTGTGGCACCTCACCTGTGATTATCGATGATCCAAATATCTTAGCAAGGGTATCACCATCACTTCCCCAGCTTCCCACAGAATTCTAGGGTACCCCTGATCCGGTCTTGGGATTTATCCACTTTTATGCATTTCAAGACATCCAGCACCACCACCTCTGTGTTATGGACATTTTTTAAGATGTCACCATCTATTTCCCCACATTCTATACCTTTCATGTTCTTCTCCACAGTAAGCACTGGTGCAAAATACTCATTTAGTATCTCTCCCATCTCCTGTAGCTCCACACAAAGACTGCCTTGCTGATCTTTGAGGGGCCCTATTCTCTCCCTAGTTATCCTTTTGTCCTTAATGTATTTATAAAATTCATTGGATTCTCCTTAACCCTATTTGCCAAAGCAATCTCATGTCCCCTTTTTGCCCTCCTGATTTCCCTCTTCAGTATACTCCTATTGTCTTTCTATTCTTCTAAGGATTCACTCTGTGCTGTGCATACCTGACATATGCTTCCTTCTTTTTCTTAACCAAAACCTCAATTTCACTAGTCATCCAGCATTCCCTATACCTACCAGCCTTGCCTTTTACGCTGACAGGAACATATTGTCTCTGCGCTCCCGTTACCACATTATTGAAGGCTTCCCATTCCCAGCCGTCCCTTTTTACCTGTGAATATCTGCACCCAATCAACTTCTGAAAGTTCTTGCCTAATACCATCAAAGTTGGCACTCCTCCAATTTAGAACTTCAACTTTTAGATCCAGTCTATCCTTTTCTGTCACTATTTTCATACTAATAGAATTATGGTCACTGGCCCCAGGCTCATGTTCCTAACCATGCCCTGAGTTCATCTGCCTTCCCTGTTAGGCCTCTTGCATTGAAATCAATGCAGTTTAATTTAGATCCTTCTCTGTTTTGTCCTGCCTGCCCTGACTGTTTGATTTGCTCACTTTCCTAAACGTACCAGTCTCGGGCTGATCTCTTTTCTCACTATCTCCATGGGTCCCACACCCCAACCTATTAGTTTAAAAGATCCCAAGCAGCTCTACCAAATCTCCCTCCCAGTATATTTTCCTTCCAATTCAGGTGCAATCTGTCCTCCTTGTACAGGTCACTCCTACCTCAGAAGAGATTCCAAACATCCAAAAATGTGAATCCTTCTCTCCTGCACCAACTCCACAGTGACTCATTCATCTGCTCTATCCTCCTATTCCTACCCTCACTAGCTTGTAACACCGGGAGTAATCCAGATATTACGGCCCTCAAGGACCTCCTTTTTAAATTCCTGCCTAGTTTCCTACATTCTCCCTTCAGAATCTCATCCTTTTTCCTTGTCTATGTCATTAGTTCCAATGTATACAACAACCTGCTGCTGGCCCCACTTCCCTTTTGAAATATTCTTGATCCTGGCATCGGGGACACATCATTGATTTCTCGCTGTCTGCTGCAGAAATGTCTGTCTGTGTCTCTGACTAGAGAGTCCCTTATCAGAATCGATTGCTTGGAACCTGACATTCCTCTTGTTACATTTGCCAGTCGAAGTACCAGAAACTTGGTTGTTCGTTTTACATCGAGAGTCCATTACCCCTACATTTTCCAAAATAGCTTACTTGTTTGAGATGGCGATAGCGACAGTAGACTCCTACACTACCTGCCTCCCTTCTCCTACCTTCCTTGGCAGTAACTGATTGTATTTGCAGTTTTTCTCCCTTCCTATAACTGCCATCCATCCCACCCCAGCTTCTGTAAATTCCTCATTGCCTCTAACCATTGCTCCAACAGATCCAGGTGATCTGATTGGATTTGCAACCAAACACACTTAATATAGACATAATCATCAGTAACAAATTCTCCATAATCCTCCACATCCAACAGGAACAGCACATCACTCTACTAAAGGCCATCGTTGTATCTTAACAATCTACAGAAAATAGCACAGTGTTACTGCTCTAAAGAACACTGCTCTTAGGCGAACCTAGTACCTATAGTTTATATATTTTTAAATTTTAATCAAGGGGCAGATCTCAATAAAACGCATGTCTCACAAACTTGATTGAGTTTTTTGAAGAAGCAACAGAGGATTGATGAGGACACAGCAGTAGATGTGATCTATATGGACTTCAATAAGGCGTTTGCCAGGGATCCCCATAGGAGACTGCTTAGCAAGGTTAGATCTCATGGAATACTGGAAGAACTAATCATTTGGATACAGGACTGGCTCAAAGGTAGAAGAAAGAGGGTGGTAATGGAGGGTTGTTTTACAGATGGGAGGCCTGTGACCAGTGGAGTGCCACAAGGATTGGTGCTGGGTCGACTACTTTTCATCATTTTTATAAATGATTTGGATATGAGGTTAAGGGGTATAGTTAGTAAGTTTGCAGATGACACCAAAATTGGAGGTGTAGTGGACAGTGAAGAAGGTTACTTCAGAGGACAATTTGGTCAAATGGTCCAATGGACTGAGGAGTGGCAGATGGAGTTTAATTTAGATAAATGTGAGGTGCTGCATTTTGGAAAAGCAAATCTTAACAGGACTTATACACTTAATTGTAATGTCCTGGGGAGTGTTGCTGAACAGACCTTGGAGTGCAAGTTCATAGCTCCTTGAAAGTAGAGTTACAGGGAGATAAGATAGTGAAGAAAGCATTTGGTATGCCTTCCTTTATGGTCAGGGTATTGAGTACAGGAGTAGGGAGGCCATGTTGCAGCTGTACAGGACATTGGTTAAGCCACTTTTGGAATATTGCATGCAATTCTGGTCTCCTTCCTATCAGAAGGATGTTGTGAAACTTGAAAGGGTTCCGAAAAGATTTACAAAGATGTTGCCAGGGTTGGAGAATTTGAGTTATAGGGAGAGGTTGAATAGGCTGGGGCTGTTTTCCCTGAAGCGTCGGAGGCTGAGGGGTGACCTTATAGAGGCTTATAAAATCATGAGGGGCATGGAGAGGGTAAATAGACAAAGTCTTTTTCCCCAGGGTGTGGGCATCCAGAACTAGAGGGCATAGCAGATGAGTATGAAACCAGGCCCTTCGGCCCAACAAGTCCACACCAACTTTCTGAAGAGTAATTCACTCAGACCCATTTCCCTACTCTATCTTTACCCCTGACTAATGCACCTAACACTATATGGGCCAATTCACTTGATTGTGGCAGGAAACTGAATAACCTGGAGGAAACCCACACAGACACAGGGAGAATGTGCAAACTCCATACAGACTGTCACCCGAGGCTGGAATCAAACCCGGATCCCTGGCGCTGTGAGGGAGCAGTGCTAACCAGTGAGACACCATATCACCGGTTTAGGGTGAGAGGGGAAAGATATAAAAGGGACAAACTGGCAACTTTTTCATATAGAGGGTGGTGCGTATATGGTATGGGCTGCCAGAGGAAGTGGTGGAGGCTGGTACAATGACAGCATTGAAAAGGCTTTTGAATGGGTATATGAATAGGAAGGGTTTGGAGGGATATGGGCCAGGTGCTGGTAGGTGGGACTAGATTAAGTTTGGATATCTGGTCGGCATCGACGAGTTAGACCGACGAGTCTGTTTCCATGCTCTATATCTCCATGACTCTATATAACCAAAAATAACCCACTCTACTCACTATTTAAAGACAGCAAGGTTACACTTAAAAACCATGCACTTCTCTGCTCCTGGGCTGTGATCTCTTCCACACCGGCTCCTCCAAGGTCAGATGTGAATTTTTTTTTAGATTACTTAGTGTGGAAACAGGCCCTTCGGCCCAACAAGTCCACACCGACCCACCGAAGCGCAACCCACCCAGACCCATTCCCCTCATTTACCCATTCACCTAACACTATGGGCAATTTAGCATGGCCAATTCACCTAACTTGCACATTTTTGGATTGTGGGAGGAAACCGGAGCACACCCACACAGACATGGGGAGAACGTGCAAACTCCACACAGGGAGTCACCTGAGGTGGGAATTGAACCCGGGTCTCTGGCACTGTGAGGCAGCAGTGCCAGCCACTGTGCCGCCCATTTTTGATCATTTTTCTTAGATGCACTCTGATGTCCAGAAATACTTGAACTCAAACAGCAAAGGCAGTAGCTGTGTAGATTTACTGCTGTGTCAGACAGCAGTGCAAGTTTCTTTCTCTCTCTCTCTTACTGACAATTAGGTTACTGCCGTGTTTTCTTTCTCCTTTTTTAAAGTGCCATTGTTTTGATCTTATTTTCTGCCAAAGTTCCAAAACAATGCAACATCTTATAAAACAGTAATTACTGCTCCTCAAATTTCAGGAAATCATCTCCACAACCTCAAATACCTCAAAAAAGGAGCAGCTTTTAAAGCCACAATTATTTCCCATCCTCCATCTTGGATTACCCAGAATCCTTTGCTTCACTAATTATCTCTTTTCCATCATAAGGCCATAAATTGCTATGTTTACAGATTTGTTCTGCACCATTTACTACAACTCAAATGCTGGAGCAGTCCATGCCTACATGCAATAAGAATTGAACAACATTGCCATCATAAGTAGCAAATAGCATTTATGTATTATAAGTGCCAAGCAATTATCATTTCCAGGAAGAAAGAATCTAACTGTCTCCCCTTGACAACCAATAACATGACCATTGCAGAATCCCTCATGATTAACATCCTAGGAGTTGCCATTGACCAGAAACTTAACTTAACTTGCTGTATAGATAGGTGGCTGAAACAACAGATTATAGGCTAGGAATTCTGCAATGACTAACTCCTCTTCTGACTCCCAAACTACTCCCTTCATCTACAAGACTCTAAATAGGAGTGTGATAGTTTTTTTTAATTACTTACCTGGATGAGTGTGACTTCAAGAATGTTAAAGAAGCTCAACACAATTCAGGATAAAGCAGCCCTTTTGATTTGCATCGTATTAACCATCTTACATATTCATTCTATCCACCACTAAAACATGGTAGCAGTAATGTGTATCAGCTGCAACAATTCACAAAGGTTTCTTCCGTAGCACCATTCAAATCCATGATCTCTGTCACCTAGAGGGAAAAGGGCAGCTAATGAATAGAAGTACCACCACCTGCAAGTTTCTGTCCAAGCTACACACCATAAACCCACTCCTTCACTGTCACTGGATCAAAATACTCAAACTCTGTTCCTTACATCAATGAGTGTATACGTAGCAGATGGACTACAATAGCTTACAACCACCTTCTGAAAGGCATTTCAGGATGGACAACAAGTGCTGATTCTGCCAATGATGTTCACACACCATGAAAATAATGCATCCAATCTGAATTTGCCACCCAATTTTGACCCCCAATATCCACTTTGTTCATGAAAGCAACTTTTTAAGCAAAATTAGGTTCTAAAACTGATTGAAGATTTGGAGTCTTTGCCCATTTTGCATCTCACATGGTTTGTGACTTTCACAGAAAGTTTGAGAGCTAACGATACATATCAGGAGTTGTATGGGAGATATGCAAAATTATTATCTTCCCCAGAGCCAATGTATTCTTATTTTAATTGACCACTAGCAAGATTTTGTTTGTCGAGAATGGATCACTTAAGAGGTGTATCTTTATTTTGCATTACCATGATTCCACTAATAATTAACTCCAAATAGACCCTGAAAACAAGAGTAATCCAATTTTAAACCCTTTACTTTATACTATTTACATACTTACTGGGAAAGGGGAAATCTGCAGCATACTCAATTTTATGGTAATTGTTTTTCAAACTTTAGCAATTACCCAAAAAGGACAGTAAATGTCTTTCTTTTATTTTATATTGCTTTGTAGAAAGCTGAAAGCATTTGCTGTAACAAAATACAATATATATTCTGATATTTTGGACAATGTGAGACTGTAAATGAAAGCAGAGTAGCAAAGATAATTAAAATTAGCAATGAAAGGAGAAAACTGTCAAAATCAAACTGAAAGTGGCAATATAAGTAGATAAGATTGTAATGATTTGGAGATGCCGGTGTTGGACTGGGGTGTACAAAGTTAAAAATCACACAACACCAGGTTATAGTCCAACAGGTTGAGTTGGAAGCACACTAGCTTTTGGAGTGTCGCTCCTTCATCAGGTAATAGTGTAAAGGTTTAGGCAGGCCTGCCTGCATTGATCAGGACATTGAGTATAAAAGTTATCAAGTCATGTTGCAGCTGTTTCAAACTTTAGTTAGGCCACATTTGGATATTGCATGCAGTTCTGGTCACCATACTCTAAGAAGGATATGGAGGGTGCAAAAGAGATTTACCAGGATATTTCCTGGATTGAAGTGTATTAGTTAGAAGCACAGGTTGATGAACTTGGATTGTTTTTGCTAGAGCATCAGAGGTTGAGGGGTGACCTGAAGTATATTAAATTAAGAGGTATGGGCAAGGTGAATGGTTAGTCTTTTTTTTTATCCCCTGGGTGGAAATGGTAAATACCAGGAGGCACACATTTAAGATGAGAAGGGACTAGCTCAAAGAAGATGTGTGAGGCAAGCTTTCTTTCCATAGAGTAGTAGGTGCCTGAACACACTGCCAGAGGAGGGAGTTTGAAGCAGATATGATAACCACATTTAAGAGGCATTTAGACAGACACGTGAACTGGCAGGGAACAAAAAGATACAGACTATGTGCAGACAGATGGGATTAGTTTAGCATGGTCAGGTTAGGTGGGCTGAAGGGCCTGTTCCTTTGCTATATTGCTTTATGTTCTACAAATTGTGTTTATAGATGTAATTACAGAATCCTTGTATGAAGAAGTCATGATGAAAATGTGTAGGACCTTCAGTAGTCAGCTGTGGCTCAAATATCACACTGACCTTCAAATTCAGTACTGGTGAAATGTTTCCCTGTTGGCTGCATTTTAGTTTGTACTAATAAACTGAGAGCCCTGTGCTCAGTTAAGTAGACGTAAAAGATTTGTTGGCACTATTTTGAACAAGAGCAGGGATAATATCACCAATGTTCATGAGAGATAGTAAGTGTCGTGGTAAAATCAGAAGTGAACTTGCAATCCAGAGACCTAATGGTGTAGGAGCATGAGCTCAAATTCTACCATGGCAGCTGATGGAATTGGAATTCAAATAATAAAATCTGGAACTAAAAGGTTTTGCTCTGTAATAGTGACTGTGAAACTATTAACAATAATTAATATTGGACAGAGCAGTTGCCATACCAAGCTGTGTGGACATTCTAAATTATCTTCGCCTGAGAAAGTAGAGGCGTTGATGTTTTTCTTGACTGTTGCATCAACATGGATGGACCAGGATAGATTGTCAATGATATTTTCTCTTAGTACTTTGAAGTTCTCAACATTTCCACCTCCACCTCAGCACTATTGATGCAGACAGATATTTTCTCCACATTGATTCTTGAAGTCGATGACCAGCTTCTTTGTTTTAATGATATTGAGGGAGAGATTCTGCCTACCTTTTTTAACCAAGACACCCGCCCACCCACCGAGGACCCTTTCTCCCTCCTCCAACGCACCCCATCCAACTGGACACCCCGCTGGCCTGCTCACAACCTTAACCTCTTCATTTCAAACTGCCGCCGTGACATCGATCACCTCAACCTGTCCAACCGCCTCATCTACTCCAACCTCTCACCATCACAACACGCAGCCCTCCACTCCCTCTGTTCCAACTCCAACTACACCACCAAACCCACAGACAGGTGGGATGCAGGAGCAGTGTGGCGCACTGACCTCTACACTGCTGAAGCCGGCACCAACTCGCAGACCCCTCCTCCTAATGCCCCCTTGATCACGACCTCATCTTCCGTCACCAAACCATCATCTCCCAGACCATCACAACCTCATCACCTCTGAGGATCTCCCACCCACAGCTTCCAACCTTATTGTCCGAGAGCCCTGCACTGCCCGATTCTACCTCATTCCTAAGATTCACAAACTTGACTGCCTGGTTGACCCATTTTCTCAGCCTGCGCCTGTTCCACTGAACTCAACTGTTCCTACCTCGACACCATCCTGTCCCCCTTTGTCCAAGACCTCCCTGCCTATGTTCATGACACCACCCATGCCCTTCACCACCTCCAAGATTTTCATTTCCCTGGCTCCCAACACCTCACCATGGACATCCAGTTCCTGTACACATCGATCCACCATGACGAAGGTCTCCAAGCCCTCAGTTTCTTCCTCTCACACCGTCCCAACCAGTATCCTTCCACCGACTCCTTCATTCGCCTGCCTGAACTGGTCCTCACCCTCAACAACTTCTCCTTCCAATCCTCCCACTTCCTCTAAACCAAAGGGGTAGCCATGGGCATGTGCATGGGACCCAGCTATGCCTGTTTGTTTGTTGGCTATGTGAAACAGTCCATCTTCCACAGCTACACCAGCACCACCCCCCCCCACCTGTTCCTCCGCTACATCAACGACTGTATTGGTGCCGCCTCATGCTCCCACAAGGAGGTTGAACAGTTCAGCAACTTTACCAACACCTTCCACCCCGACCTCAAATTCACCTGGACCATCTTGGCAAACTCCCTCCCCTTCCTGGACCTCTCCATCCCCGTCTCTGGCAACCAACTAACCACAGACTACTAGTCCACCAACTCCCACAGCTACCTATACTACACCTCTTCCCACCCTACCTCCTGTAAAAACACCATCCCTTATTCCCAATTCCTCTGCCTCCTACCGCATCTGTTCCCAGGATGACCAATTCCACCTCAAAGTCCCAGATGGCCGCCTCCTTCCATGATTGCAACTTCCCTTCCCACATGGTCGATGAGGCCCTCCAGCATATCTCCTCCAATTCACGCACCAACCCTCCCAGCACAACAAGGACAGAAGCCCTCCTGGTCCCCACCTTCCATGCCACCAACCTCTGCAAACAACACATCATCCTCTGCCAATTCAGCCACCTCCAAACGGACCCCACTACCAGAGATATATTTCCCTCCCCACCCCTATCAGCGTTCCGAAAAGACCATTCCCTCTGTGCCTCCCTCGTCAGGTCCACACACCCCACCAGCCCACACCCCACCGCTGGTAACTTTCCCTGTCACTGCAGGAAGTGCAAAACCTGTGCCCACACCACTCCCCTCACCTCCATCCAAGGCCCCAAGGGATCCTTCCATGTCCTTCAGAAACTTACCTGTACCTCTACCAATGTCATGTACTGCATCCGTTGCACCCGATGTGGTCTCTTCTACATCGGGGAGACAGGGCGCCTGCTTGCAGATCGCTTCAGCGACCATCTCTAGAACACCCTCACCCACCAAACCCATTGCCCTGTGGCTGAACACTTCAATTCCCCCTCCCACTCCATCAAGGACATCCAGGTCCTGGGCTGCCTCATGCCAAACTGTTACCACCTGACATCTGGAGGAGTAACGCCTCATATTCTGCCTTGGGATCCTGCAACCACATGGATAAACGTGGATTTCAACAGCTTCCTCATTTTCCCTTCCCCCACATTATCCTAGTCCCAAGCCTCCAACTCAGCCTCCCCTCTGGACCCATCCATCACTGCCCCCTCTGACCTATCACCTTCTCCCTCACCTTGATCCACCTATCGCTTTCCCAGCTACCTTCCCCCAACTCCACCCCCCTCCCATTTATATCTCAGCCCCGACCCACAAGCCCTATTCCTGATGAAAGACTTATGCCCGAAATGTCGATTCTCCTGCTCCTCAGATGTTGCCTGACCTGCTGTGCTTTTCCAGCACCACACTCTTGACTAAGAGTCAGGGACATCAGCCACGTCCCTGAGCTCCCACACCAAACAAGAGCCACATGCCATGAGTCTGAGGTCCCCTGCCATTGTAAGCCTTAGCTTTAACTCAAATAACTAATACTGCTGCCCAAATGCATACTAAGACCTTATCGTCCCAGCAACCTCCTGGTCCCAACGTCCCCTCTGCTCTGTCTCCTGCTGCTCCCGGACAGCTCCTTAATGAAGATGTTTTCTTAAAAATTCATCTTTATTATCCCATATTTAAAATTATTACAAAGATTTAAAACTATTTGCTGAAGAAAACTTAATATTTATTACAATTGAAGTGATAATACAATTTCAAATAGTAAACAACAAAACCAGATATATCTACAAAGAAACTCCCTGTAATAGTTTTCAAATAAATCATTCAATTAGTAGAAATAACAGCATAAGTCATTCCATTAATAGAAGTAACAACAGTTAAATACAAAGGAAATGGAGAAGTGGATTATGTTTCCAAAAGATTAAAGTTTACAGATACTTCAGATAGGAAATTAAACTTGACTATTTATGTGTCTGTAAAAGATTTTGGGATTCCCCTTTATTTTAACTAAGCCTTTTTTAAATTTCTTTTTGCTTCTCTTATTTGCTTCTTCAATTGCTTTCTGAGCATTTTGTAATCAGCTTGGTTCTGAATTGTATTTTTTAACTGAAGTCTGTCAAAACATACTACTTCTTTATGTTGATTCCTGTTTCCTTTTTGATCCAGTGGGCTCTGGATTTGTTTGCATATCTTTCCTTTTTAAGGGAACATGCCTTGACTGTATCTGAATCATTTCTTCTTTGAAGGTAGCCCATTGTTCAACTAGATTTTCCAGGCAGCCTTTGGTTTCAGACTACCCAGCTGAGCTCCGTTCTTGCCTCATTGAAGTTGGTTTCCCTTAGTTACTTAGTTCTCACTCTGAGTTGCCCATTACATTTTTTCCATGATTTTCCTAAGGCCTATGCAACAACAATCACTATTCCCTAAACGTCCCTCCACTTTTACTTCTTCGACTTGGCTCACCCTCTTCCCAACAACATAATCCACCAGCGCCTTCTTTCCTGTTGGAGTGCACACACATTGACGTAGAAAACTCTCCTCAATGCAATTCAAAAATTCTTGCCCCTCTCTATCCTGAATATTACCACCAGCTCAGTTAACTAAGGTCCTCCATTGCAGCAGCTCTACAATGCTTGCACCATCTTGTACTTTCCAGACAGGTTTGTTCCTTTACACTGTTCCCACTGACAAATGGTTTGTAGATTACGCTGATGTTGGAACTCTGAACTTTTCAGTTCTTCAACTCTCTAATACATCCTGTTTCCCAAATACTGCAATGATCTCCTAAACCAAGCTCGCACCCTTCCTCATTTTCTTCCTCTCATGAAAACTCTGTGAGCAGGAATATTTAACACCCCTCCTGCCCTTCCTTCAGCCAAGTATTTGTTATTGTTGCAGTTTTGTAATTCACTCTATGCATTCACGTGCTTACAGTATAGTCCTGATTTGAAAATATTTTCATTTCTCCCCTACTTCAACTCCACTTGTTAATTTGCTATTTTATAATCTGGAGCTATTTGAATTTCCCTGTATTTTGTACATCCTGGTATTGCTCTCTAACATTCTCTCCTGATTCTCACATTACTGCTGACTTGGTATAAAACTTTGCTAATAACAAGTTCCTTCTCAAGGGTGTTAGACCTGACTTTGTTCAGGTGCAACCCATCCACTCTGCGCAGGTGCCATCTCCCCCAAACCCAGTCCAAGTGCCCAGAAAGTTAAAACCCAATCTCCTACACTATCTTTTCAGCAATGCATTCAATTGTCTTCTCCTCCTCTTATTTCTGTACTTAATGGGCATGGTACTGGAAGTAATCTGGAGATTACTACAAAATCTTACTTGGAACATATATTTTCCTATGGTATGTACCACCTTCAGAAGTCAGTGATTGCTGACTTAATACAAAGCTCCCTAAATTCTGATTTTTCATTTTAATTATTGATGGGACGTGGACATTATGGACCAGGATTCTTCCCCCTTCCTATTGATATTATTGATACCGATGTTGACCATGACTTCTGATTGAAATGCTCTCCTAGAAGAATGTTCTGTAGCTATCTGTGACATTTTGATCCTGCTACCAGGGAGACTACATACCTTCCAACAGTCAAAGTTTGTGCGAAGATTTGTAGCTCGGGTGCTCACTGTTGTGGTTCTGTTCG
The DNA here is from genome assembly GCF_037043375.1 of Chiloscyllium plagiosum. Lineage (NCBI taxonomy): Eukaryota > Metazoa > Chordata > Chondrichthyes > Orectolobiformes > Hemiscylliidae > Chiloscyllium > Chiloscyllium plagiosum. The sequence continues at coordinate 39,845,844 of NW_028270157.1, forward strand.
CCGAGCTGGGAATTTCTGGTGCAGATGTTTCGTCCCCTGTCTAGGTGACGAAGCCTCTAGGAATTCCCTGGCTGTTCTGTTTGGCTTGGCCTATAATGGTAGTGTTGTCCCAGTCGAACTCATGTTGCTTGTCCTCTGCGTGTGTGTCCTCTACTATTATAGGACAAGCCAAACAGAGAACAGCCAGGGAATTCCTAGAGGCTTGGCACTCATCCACAGATTCAATCAATAATCACATTGACCTGGACTCTATATACCAACCACTGCAGCGGACAGCTGGAACTGACAACCGGAAGCGGCAGATTCAAACCACGACAAATACCGGAGGAAACATCACAGAAGCGCTTCACAGGAGGCTCCCAAGCACTGAGGATGTCACCTAGACAGGGGACGAAACGTCTGCACCAGAAATTCCCAGCTCGGCGAACAGAACCACAACTTCCAACAGTCAGCCTGTGGCCACAGAAACATGTATGCATTCCCTCGCTAATGATTCCCTGTTCTTTCCTGCTGTTCTATTTTTCTTTTTCACCCTCCTGTACAGCTATACCTGTCATTTGCTGCACTCCTTTGAGGAAGCAACACTCTCACCAATATACATAATGGAAAACCAATTCTCTGGCGGGATCATAAGGGCTCCTGCACTACCTGCCAGTTTCTTTTGGACTGTTTGACAATCGCCCATTCTGTATCTGCATGGCCCGAAACTGAAGTTGGAATTGCTTCAGGATTATGAAAGAAGCCTAGGGCAGAATGAGTGAACTTATTTATTTCTTCTATAAGTACAGCAGCAGATATCTTAATTGGAACATAGATTTTTCTACGGTACACACCACCTTCAGAAGTCGCAGCTCAACCATTCAAAGAGTAATATATAACTCACATGATCCAGATATCACAGATCATGTAGGTTGATGGTCTCAATTGGAAACATGGGTAATTTACTGGTGATGGTGAACAGATGAAAAAGATACATGGGGAGAAATATGCAGGTTAATTATCATGTAAATGATTTTAATCTTGTTAGTAGGGTGTGTGTTACTGTATTACCTGAACAAAATCCCTTGCATGAAGAGAATGAAACTACAACCGTTTGATGGCAAACTACATGTCATAGGGAGAACACTTTTCAAACTCAATTATATCAGTAGTTTTACAAGCCAGAGTCCAATATTATGTCAAGCCTATATACATGATCAGAAACTATCACTCCTCGCTCTGAGCAGAAAGATTGCTTCACTGTTGAAATTCAGCAGCACATTAAAGAACCTAAACCAGCTCAGTAGCCAAATACCAATGATCAACCTAATTCTATTTAGCAGTAGGAGGACCTCATCAGTCTCCGAAGAATATTTCTTGAACCTTAGAGAAAATGTATTACAATTACATTGGTTTCTGACAACTCTTCGTGGTGAGAGATCAAAAGATACTACTGACTTCACTGATTGGGAGGGATTACGCTGCGATATTAACCGCCACCTGAATTCCCCCACCCCTCTCACCCACTCCAACCTCTCACCTTCGGAACGCGCAGCCCTCCACTCCCTCCGTTGCAACCCCAACCTCACTATCAAACCAGCAGACAAGGGAGGCGCGGTAGTAGTTTGGCGCACCGACCTCTACACCGCTGAGGCCAAACGCCAGCTCGCAGATACCTCCTCCTACTGCCCCCTTGACCATGACCCCACCCCCCACCACCAAACCATCATCTCCCAGACCGTCCATAACCTCATCACCTCGGGGGATCTCCCATCCACCGCCTCCAACCTCATAGTCCCACAACCCCGCACCTCCTGCTTCTACCTCCTGCCCAAAATCCACAAACCTGACTGCCCCGGCCGACCCATTGTCTCCGCCTGCTCCTGCCCCACCGAACTCATCTCCGCCTACCTTGACACCGTCCTGTCCTCCTTAGTCCAAGAACTCCCCACCTACGTTCGGGACACCACCCACGCCCTCCACCTGCTCCATGCTTTTCGCTTCCCCGGTCCCCAACGCCTTATTTTCACCATGGACATCCAGTCCCTGTACACCTCCATCCCCCATCACGAAGGACTCAAAGCCCTCCGCTTCTTACTTCCCCGCCGTACCGACCAGTACCCTTCCACTGACACCCTCCTTCGACTGACTGAACTGGTCCTCACCCTGAACAACTTCTCTTTCCAATCCTCCCACTTCCTCCAAACGAAAGGAGTAGCCATGGGCACCTGCATGGGCCCCAGCTATGCCTGCCTCTTCGTAGGATATGTGGAACAATCCATCTTCCGCAACTACACTGGCCCCACCCCCCACCTTTTCCTCCGCTACATCGATGACTGTATCGGCGCCGCCTCGTGCTCCCACGAGGAGGTGGAGCAGTTCATCCACTTCACCAACACCTTCCACCCCGACCTCAAATTCACCTGGACAGTCTCAGATTCTTCCCTCCCCTTTCTCGACCTTTCTATTTCCATCTCAGGCGACCGAATCAACATGGACATCTACTACAAACCGACCGACTCCCACAGCTACCTGGACTACACCTCCTCCCATCCTGCCCCCTGCAAAAACGCCATCCCATTCTCCCAATTCCTTCGACTCCGCCACATCTGCTCCCAGGAGGACCAGTTCCAAAAACGCACATCCCAGATGGCCTCCTTCTTCAAGGACCGCAATTTCCCCCCCCGACGTGATCGACGATGCCCTCCACCGCATCTCTTCCACTTCCCGATCCTCCGCCCTTGAACCCCGCCCCTCCAACCGCCACCAGGACAGAACCCCACTGGTCCTCACCTACCACCCCACTAACCTCCATGTACAGCGCATCATCCGCCGTCATTTCCGCCACCTCCAAACGGACCCCACCACCAAGGATATATTTCCCTCCCCTCCCCTATCAGCATTCCGTAAAGACCACTCCCTCCGTGACTCCCTCGTCAGATCCACACCCCCCACCAACCCAACCTCCACTCCCGGCACCTTCCCCTGCAACCGCAGGAGGTGCAAGACTTGCGCCCACACCTCCCCTCTCACCTCCCTCCAAGGCCCCAAAGGAAACTTCCATATCTGCCACAGATTCACCTGTACCTCCACACATATCATCTATTGCATCCTCTGTACCCGATGTGGCCTCGTCTATATTGGGGAGACAGGCCGCCTACTTGCGGAGCGTTTCAGAGAACACCTCTGGGACACCCGGACCAACCAACCCAACCACCCTGTAGCTCAACATTTCAATTCCCCCTCCCACTCCACCAAGGATATGCAGGTCTTTGGACTCCTCCATCGTCAGACCACAGCGAAACGACGGTTGGAGGAAGAAAGCCTCATCTTCCGGCTAGGAACCCTCCAACCACAAGGGATGAACTCGGATTTCACCAGTTTCCTCATTTCCCCTCCCCCCAGCCTGTCTCAGTCAAATCCATCAAATTCAGCACCGCCTCCCTAACCTGCAATCTTCTTCCCGACCTCTCCGCCCCCACCCCAATCTGTCCTATCACCCTCACCTTGACCTTTTTCCACCTATCACATTTCCGACGCCCCTCCCCCAAGTCCCTCCTCCCTATCTTTTATCTTAGCCTGCTGGACAAACTTTCCTCATTCCTGAAGAAGGGCTAATGCCCGAAACGTCGATTCTCCTGTTCCCTAGATGCTGCCTGACCTGCTGCGCTTCTCCAGCAACACATTTCCATCTCTGATCTCCAGCATCTGCAGACCTCATTTTCTCTTCAGGGATTATTCTACTGTCTTCCAACTGTGGATTAATCATCAAAGTCTACTCACTGGATATCCTTAACACCACAGCCAACAGGAGTTGGTAGTAGACTCTTGATATAATCAATTCAGCTATCAATGAGAAGCAGTACCAAACAGTTATATTGTATATGATTGAATCTGATAAAATGACAATGCTAACCACAAGAGCACATAGAAGGATTACATGTGAGTGGACTTTTTTAAAACATAAAAGAAAGAATACTATTTATTTCAGAAATATATTTATCTACTCTGTCTCAAGTTGAGTAAACTAAAGATCATCCACTGGAGAGGAAAGTTTAAGCAGTAATATGGAAGCATCTGCAAAGGACATTTGGAAAATCAATGATTCACCAACATTACAGTTTAGCAATGGATTGGTCCAGAATGTTTTATCCTCCAGTAGCAGACTTTCAACCCAAATGAGTCATCGGTTGTTTATAAAGTCAGATTCTCCAGGAGAGGATGGGAAAGTGGTGAACTTTTGTTTGAAACAATTTTATAAATACTTTAATAAACAGAATTAAAGGGTGGGGGGGAGGAGTGCGGGAGGTGGTGCAGTTTGGGTGTGATGGAGGCGATATTTAATAAAACATTTACTACCTGAGAAGATTAAGTAACATCATGAGATATGTTCCACCCAACAGAATACAAAGGACTGTTCCTGGGAGTAATTAACCAGTTGTTTCGTTATCTCCAAATTGTGTACCATAATATTTCAGTGACAGTAATCTGTACTTACACTTAGGCATAAACTGATGTTGCGCAGGAACACATTATGTATTTCAGATGCAATATAACTATCAAGACCGAATTTCTCTTCTGCTGAAGACTTTGTAGGGACATGATTTCCCACTTGGTCAGTAATTTCGACTAATACTAACAAAAAGGATTGGTGACAGTAAATCTATCTAACTCTTTGGATATAAAGCATTTTGTGATGCTCTGACGTTGCTAAACATGCTGAATAAATTTAAAAGTGTTTATTTTATTCACAATTGTAACACTGGAGTAACCTACAATCCTGTGATTCCAGCAGGCAACCATACCTATAGGAAGAACTAGTAAAGAATTGGGGCAAGAATCTGAAACTATGCTTTCAGTCGGAATAGTATCTTTTCTAGGTTTACAGTGAGTCATTCCTATTGTAAATAGTATTCTTTGGGTAGTCTATAAATAGGCCCTTGAAAACAGTGGAAAAAAACTGCAGCATTGATTAGTCAGAATGTTACAAGTCATACAAGGTTATAGTTAGATTTATTGTTTGTGGCTCTGAAAGAGTTAACACTGAGGAGTGTTCAATTGCCACCCACAATGATGTCATATAAATTTGGGGGCAGACAGATTAGGGTCTTGGTCGAGAGTGTGGCGCTGGAAAAGCACAGCAGGTCAGGCAGCATCTGAGGAGCAAGAGAATCGACGTTTCGGGCAAAAGCCCTTCATCCATTTCCTGATGAACGGCTTTTGCCCAAAATGTTGATTCTACTGCTCGGATGCTGCCTGACCTGCTGAGCTTTTCCAGTGCCACACACTCAACTCATATCTCCAGCATCTACAATCCTCACTTTTTCCTAGTTTAGGATCTTGAAAGAGTGAGACCTAACATCTGGTCTCTCCTCAAAATCTGCAACAATATCTTTGTCAGTGTAACCTGTAACCAGTTACTAACATGTGATAAATTATATCTTGTTAATTACAAGAGGCTCTTCCATTAGATCAGCAAATTGTTTTGTTCTACACACTGGATCAACCAGTTCCTGTAGTTTTCTACACTTTATAAGGACAGTGGCAACACCTTCATGTAGAGTAACATCTCACACAGGGTAGTGAGCTAAAATGCTCATAAAGCATGATTATTAAGTGAAACGTTTTCAGCACAGCTAGAAGTGTACGGGTGTGACAGGACATTCAAGATTATAATTGATTAGATTTTATTTTCAAGTTGTTAAGTGCAAACAGTGATGAGTGAACACCGATTTGGTGTGTTGATTAAAAACAAATTGAAGGAGAGATTAGAATGTGTATTTTTAAATGTTAGGAATGTCTGCTTTTTTTTTGACTAATTGCATGAGCTCTTTTACATCCAATTGGACCATCTAAACAGGTTCTTATTCAAAATGATAGTGCTACATTGGAGAGTTACCCCAGATTATATATTTCAGCCTTCTTGCCTGCTTCAACTTTGTCACTTTATTTTAGTTTATTTTGTCAATTCCATGACAAATCAGTAAATAAAACATGAGCTGTTACTTTATCCTGACAATCATGAGCCTTGATTTTTAACTTAAGGTGAGAATTGTAAGTGGGAAATCAAGGAAACAGTAAACTATCCTTAATTCTGCCAGAGTGATGCTTAGGCAATTTTATTATCCAGACCCCATCCATATGCCCTCCGTTGGTAACTCACCTGGAATCAATGGCAAATTGCAATTGGGCAGGGTATACGTTTGGTGGCTGGTACCTCTGTGTGAACCAATTGAGAGATCTCTAATGTTCAAGTAAATTACTGACCGGAGCTCCTTTTGCTATAGACACGTTTTAAAAACTTAATCTGCTTGGGCCCCTTTTCATCCCAGCTATTCTACCCACTAGCTTTACCTAGTCAGAAAGTCATACAAGTTTCTCCTCATAAGCCTTAGGATGAAACATCAGTCTGGTCTCTATGCTACCATTGGAGGCCAACCTATGTATTTAAGGAAGGATATCTCCCATTTTCTAGGCATTGTCTTTCCTACCTGAGCAGAACAACTGGTTGAAAAAGATGACAGTAGGTTCAGTTCCTGAGTGACCTTAACTTCCCTCTCAGCCAGTCTCTGATAATCAAGTAGGATTAAAATTGACTGGCTATTTTATGAACAGCAAGATAGTCCACTTGTCAAAAATGTTATCTTCACTGTTTGCCCCATTAGTTTTACAAAACTACAATGTGTGCTCATCTATTTAGCATTAGATCAGTACTTTTGACAGGTTTGATGAATGGTAACTTATTGTTTTAGCTGACTTGTACTTGTTGCATGAGGTTTTTTTTCAGTAAAACTTTTTTCAATTGTTCTTGAAACCTTTAAGTCATAGATATTTGTTAGCAAAAGGACTGAATCAGCTGGATTGTAATGAGACTGACAGTCAGAAATAATCTCACACGCTTGCCTTTTTTCTGCTTTGTCAGGTTTTACAAGGATGTTTAGACAATCTGGTAAGTCTGCTTTAAAGTAATCACTATTCAAATCCTGTAGTCTGAACCGTGATTGTTGAGGAATTAATTTTACTTTTGTCTCGACTCTGTTTTCCATATATAATTTTCCCCATCAGTTCTCATCAATGCTTATTCCTTCTCCATTTAATTCTCTTATGGAGTGTGGAAAATTAAACAGATGGTTGATTTTAGTGCTTTTCTCATTGTTTCGATTATGCATTTGCATATTATTATTGGTGCCTGCTGTTGTTACAGTATATAATTGTTCACTAATCTGTTTGGCTTCTTCATGCTCCATTAATAATTCATTTCTGAAATCAGCGGTTTGAGATAAATGCAGCATTATTTTGGGGGTAATACTTGTTAATGAATGTCAGTGTTATCGCACACTCATCTGTCTCGCTTCCTGTCTGCTTTGAATGCAGAATGAGCTTTGTCAATGACAGTCTAAGCATTTGTTTCCATTGTGCAACTCCCAAACCAAGCGATTCACTTAAGCATGTATAATAAGCAGTCATTGTCTGTTCCTTGATTAATATGTGCTAGTAAATGATTTATTATGTACAAAGATCCAAGAACTTACTCGATGCAATTTTTATTATGAGGACTTTACAAAACTTGATTCATAAATTCCATTGATTCTTGAAGTAATTTTTATATTCTCAACTATCAATTTATTAATGTCTTTACTTGAATAACGTTAGCTTGACCTGAGTCTTATCCTTTCATCTAACTCTCGCACTTTAAATAACTTTCCACTAGTGAAGCTCTTGCCAACCTTGGCACAAACAAGCCGTAATGTCTTACCTGGCCCATATTAAACAATGCTGCATATTTGTCTTCCCTTTTTGATTGAGATTAATTATTTTGTTTTACACCTTGCTTGTGATTTCTGCCTTGCTTTGGCTTTTTGCATGCAGGTCAACAGCTTTCCTGGTCTTCCTTAACCATCTGTACCTCAAGCTGTCCCTCATCACCAGGTACAAGACAATTCTCTGAAGATCAGTTTTTGTTGAATAAAACAGTCTTTGTTTCAAGAGGCGAACATGTGTCTATATAGTTCACACACTTTAATATTAGACTTTTGCAATATTTAATAATTTCTGTTGTATATAACTCTAATGCAGTAATATCACTTTAATGTGTTGACTTTAAATGTGTTGCATTCTACTGCTTACTTTCTTGTGAGCTGTTACCAAAAACAAAATTTTCAATTGGAGTTTAATATCCTTGTGATTAGATTAGATTATTTTATTCATAATACTGTAAATGTTTTAAAAATTTGGTTATCTTCAATTACCATTGTTAGATTGCAAACTAAGAGAATAATCTATGTGCATGTATATTAAACATGGGATACCTTTGGTGAACCAAAATACAATGCGCAACCTTGTGAAAAAGCTTGTCCTCACTGTTGACCTCTGATTGGCTTATAGGGTCAGAGAGTAATACAGCACGGAAACAGACCTTTAAGTACAATTTGTCCATGTCGACCAGATATCCTGAACTGATCTAGTCCCATTTGTCAGTATTTGACCTATGTGCCTCGAAAACACTCCTATTCATGTATCCAACCAGATGCTTTTTAAATTTCAAAACTGTATCTGGCATCTCATTCCATACATGCACCACCCTCTGCATGAAATGATTGCCCTCAGCTTCCTTTTAAATATTTCACCTCTCACCCTAAACTAATACCCTCTAGTTTTGGACTCCCTTACCTTGGGGAAAACAGACCTTGGGTATTCACCCTATCCATACCCCTCATGGTTTTATAAACCTCTGTAAGGTCATCCCTCAGCCTCTGATGCTCCAGAGAAAACAGCCTCAGCCTATTCAACCTTTCTCTATAAGCCTGGCAACATTCTTGTAAATCTTTTCTGCACCCGCTCAAGTTTGACGACATATTTTCTGTAGCAGGGAGATTAGAATTGTATGCAGTATTCCAAACATGGCCTCACTAATACCCTGTACAGCTGCAACATGATGTCCCAACTTCTGTAGTCAATCGCATTGACCAACAAAGTCAAGCGTACCAAATGCTATGTTCACCACCCTGTCTACCTGCAACTGTCAAGGAAATTTGCATGCATCCCCAGGTCTCTTTGTTTATCAACATTCCTCAGGTCCCTACCATTAACTGTATAAGCCATACCCTGATTTGCCTTATCAAAATGCAGCATCTCACATTTATCTAAATTAATCTTCATCTGCCACTCCTCGGCTTGTTGGCCCATCCGATCATGATCCTGTTGTAGTAAGATAACCTTCTTCACTGTCCACTATACCACCAATTTTGCTGTAATTAGCAAACTTACTAACCATATCTCCTATATTCATGTCAAAATCATTTATATAACTGACAAAAAGCAGTGGGATTCAGCATTGATCCTTGCAGCACACCACTGATCACAGATCTTAAGTCGAAGAACAATCCTCCACACTACTGTCTGTCTCCTATCTTCAAGCAAATTTTGTATCCAATTGTCGAGCTCCCTCTGCATCCCATGTAATCTAATGCTGCTAACCAGTCTATCATGTGGGACCTTGTTGAATACCTTGCTGAAGTTCATATAAACAATGTCTACTGCTCTGCTTTCATCAATTTTCTTTGTCAATTCTTCAAAAAACTCAATCACCCGAGTGAGATCTGATTTTCCACACACCCAACCATGTTGATTATCCCTGATCAGTCCTTGCCTTTCCAAATGCATGTAAATCCTATCCCTCAGAATCCCCTCCAACAATTTACCACCACTGTCATCAGGCTCTCCGGTCTATAGTTCCCTGGCTTTTTCTTGTCACCTTTCTGAAGTAAGTTCTGTAACTTGGTTATATTGAATGTAAGTATTTGTCTCAATTGATTTTTAATATATTTATTTTTCTGATGCCATTTATTTTAAAAGTGAGAAAAAGTGCTACTGAAGAAAACCCAAATGATATTTCACGGACCAACAGCTTTACTGATGAAATGGATTTGATGGGTGAAGAATCACCATTGCCTGTGGTGACAGATGTGTTACAGTAAGTTCAGACAGATTTTAATTCCATGTAATTTTTGCCAATCTAAACTGCCATCTTTTGATCTCTGCACTAGATTAGCTGGCGACAGTTTTGAAGTTAATGGTCTCTTGAAAACAGTTAACTTTTTGACAACTGTATGCAGAAGTTTTCCAACATAAGCATATGAATAAAACTAGATCACAAATCTTAAATAATATTGTGCTCTGATTCTTTATGTACCTGCAATTTGACCATATAATATCAAATTTAAGATTGAGGGAAAAAATATGTCAGAAAGTCAGATACTCACAAGGAAATGGCAATGGCAAAGGAAGGAGATAGAAAATCTCTTTGCTCCTTTCATGCCCTGGTTTTGATTGTTGAAGAAAAGTCAGTTGAAGTCGAATCATTGTTAAGTTTCATAGCTGAGGAAAGATATCTTGAAGTAATTCTGTGAACAATACATTCACAAAGCGGAATGAGAAAAACCATGTGACATGCAAAGAGAAAAATAAGAATTCTTTCCCGACCAATGTCACCAAAACTGATTATGTGATTCATTGGTGCTTGTGGGATTTTACTGTGCACAACTTACCTGTCATGTTTCCCTCGATTAATATCAGTAACTTTGACTTGAGGCAGATGAAGCATTCCATTCTTTTCTATCCACAGCAATGTTCCCATGTTGCTGACTGGCTGAAAATCGTTACTGACAATCTGGTACCATTTCATTTGGATTGCCCCCTTCTATGTCTGTTAGAGGCCAATAGTGCAACTGGATAGGTAGGCTGCAGTGGCATGGACATGACAGCTTAGCTGTCTCTTGAAGCTGGTGGATGAATCTGGAGGCTGCTTGGAACTTTTTCTTACTTCCATATTTAGCATAAAATTCCAACAATGAATGGCTAGGTTTTGAAGATTTCGGGCATGGAAGGCAGGCAATTTCACTTCTTGACAGTCTTTCAGATGACAATCTTCATAACCATTTAGGAGGGAGATGATGGCCTAGACGTGTTATCGCTGGACTATTAATCCAGAAACCCGAGTAATGTTATAGGGACCTGAGTTTGAATCCCATGGTGGTTGGTAGAATTAAATTCAATAAAAAATCTGGACCTAAAAGTCCAATGGTGACCATGAAACCATTGTTGATTGTTCGAAAAATCATTAATGTTCTTAAATGTCCTATCCCTTAGGGAAGGAAACTGCTGTCCTTATGTGGTCTGGAAAGACACAGCAGGTCAGGCAGCATCTATGGAGCAGGAGAGTCAATGTTTTGAGCATAAGCCCTTCATCAGGAATGTGGGGAGTGCCCAAGGGGGCTGAGAGATAAATGGGAGGCATGTGGGGCTGGGGGGACATTAGCTAGGAATGCGAGAGCCAAATGAAGGTGGGGGGTGATGGTGATAGGTCAGAGTGGAGGGTGGAGCAGATAGGTGGGAAGGAAGATGGACAGGCAGGACAAGTCAAGAGAGTAGTGTCGGGTTGGAAGGTTGGATCTAAGATAAGGTGGGGGATGGGGAAACTGGTGAAATCGACATTGATTCCATGTGGTTGGAAGGTCCCAAGCAGAAGATGAGGTTTTCTTCTTTCAGTTGTCGGGTGGCTCAGATTTGGCAGTTGAGGAGGCCCGTGACTTACATGTCCTTGGCCAAGTGGGAGGGGCTGTTGAAGTGGTCCACCACGGAGCAGTGAGGTTGTTTAGTGCACGTGTCCTGGAGATGTTCTCTGAAACGTTATGCAAGTTGGTGTCCTGTCTTCCCAATGTAGAGGAGACCACATTGAGAGCAACAGACACAGTAGATGAGGTGTTTGGAGGTACAGGAAAACCTCTGCTGGCTGTGGAAGGATCCTTTGGGGCCTTGGATAGAAGTTTCAGAGAACATCTCCAAGAAACATGCACGCACGCACACCTACACAATCAGCAAGCATATTTCCCATCATTTTATTTTTTGTTTTCTTGGTGGCTAAAGTGAGTCGCATTCTCTTCACCTGATTGTTGATTGAATTAATGAGCTTTTGCAGTCATGTTTTGCTGTCTGACAGGTGTAAAGTGAGTGGAATCTCATAGGAGCCAGACTGATGTGTGAGATGTGTGGCAGAATAGCATGAGAAATATGGTGCGACCGATCTTGACATCAAAAATATTTCACTCTATCTTTAATGCATTTCACAAATGGCATGGTGAGATTCTCAGGGGCACACACACCCAGCTCATGGACTCAACCAGGCTGTATCTCCAAGCTCTTTGCTTGCTCTCATTGCACTCGCCCACCCTGAGTCATAGCATCTCTGCTTTGAATTGGCTTACTTTGCCTTTTTATGCTTTGTTCACTCAGCCAGAGGTACCAGGCACATATCACTGCTGTTTTGTTGAGCCATTTAGTGTGAATCTAAAGTTTGTTGTGATTGTCAGCAGCCCTCAGTCAATTAAGGGGAATGACCTTCACTCAGAGATTCCTTGCGTAATAAGCCTCTGATATCAACCTAGTCCCTGCTTGGGCTATCAGAGTGGGAATCCTCTGCTCTTAAGGAGTGAGAAGCCTAATGTCAGGTAGCCAAACATCCATCTTGACTCTTTCTGACTATTGTCAACTGTTTGCCTTCTGGAATGAGAGAGAAAGACAGATATTAGAGGAGATGAAAGTGGTGCAGGAGGGGAGGTGACCCAAGTGAGTAAGGAGACAGGGCTTGCAGACAGGATAGGGTGAATGAGAGTACATGGGAAGATGTGGCAGGCAATAGTGAGAGCAGTAGATCATGAGCCTTGGTGAGAGGTGGGTACAGTAGCAGAGACAGAGTGAGTGTGATGAATCAGAAAGAGGTTGGTTCAGCTTCCCTGGTGAAGTGGAGAAGGACATTGATCTGCTTCCTAAAGTACTGGACATTCCTCTACATGACTGATACTGCTTTAACCAGGATGGCAACCTTGAGGCAGACTGGCATGGTCTGATGTTGTGGCCTTCACTGCTGCTCCTAGGTACCATCCTGATCAAGCAGGTATCTCAGAAGCCTGCCTGCAAAGCATGGCACTGTTTTGCCCCTGTCTGCTATGTTCATGGCAAATGTCAAGAGCTGTGCCTGACAGCTCAAGGCTCACAGTCCTTGTTTGGGGCACAATGAGCTTTTCAAGATGGAACAGGTGCAAGGGATGCCAATGAGTGTGAGTGTGTGATTTAATTTATTTGTAATAAATAGTAATTCTTTCTGATAGCCTTGGAGTAAAAGGTGGTTAAATTGAGCAATGTTGTGTACTTTTATAAAATCTTTACTTTTTGTGACGACTCTAGGAATAGTGGGATTTGATTTGCGGTGTGCTATGCCAATGAGGTATGACATAGAGCAGTGATGTCTAACAACAACTACTCTTCAAAAATAATTTATTGCTTTGAAAGTGTTTAGGCTATCCTGAGGATGTGACAGTAAGTGAATGTAGTCACATCCAGTAAGTTTTTTCTTTAATATGACGGAGAGTCATTTCAGGAACAAAACAGTAACTTGTTGACGTTATTGGACAAAGTAGGTTAGGTCTTTGCCCTGACAACTTCAAGAATTAGATTCAATTTGCAGACATTGGACTACTGTCTGTGTGGAGTTTACACATTCTCTCTGTGTCTGCATGGGTTTCTTCCGGTTTCCTTCCACAATCCAAAGATGTGCAGGTGAGGTGAAATGGCTATACTAAATTGCCTGCAGTGTTCAGGGATGTGTAGGTTAGGTGCATTAGTCAGGGATAAGTGTAGAGTAATGGGGAATGAGTTTGGGAAGGATACTCTTTGGAGGGTCGGTGTGGACTTCTTGGGCCGAAGGGTCTGTTTCCACACTGTAGGCATCCCAATTCTAAATCTAAATGAAGCAGCAGAAATATTCAGGAAATAATTTCTTCATTTAACCTCATTCAGAATGGCCATGGTGATGTATAGTTTGGGGAAGAAAAACATACTGCTGTAATAGGAAGTAATCTTTAAGACAGATTTAAGATACATTGTTGGGTTGGGTGGAAAGAGCCTCTGTACATCTCTGTCTCAGTATACATGATTACTAGAAATTCAAAGTGAAAAAATACTCCGATATCCAACCTCAATGCCACAACTTGTTTTTCAAAAATTTACTTTATTCATAAAGATATCTTTATATACATTTATTGTCACTAGGGCAGTCTGGTTCTGTACAGTAGCATAAGAAGAAGCAAACAAACATTGGAGTTTCACTCTATCCAACAAACAAACCAAAGACATCTCTTACTTGTACAAGACTACATTCACATGCATTTGAAGTATCCAATAACTAGACAGACCCCCATATAATTGTGACAGAAAGATCTGAAATAAAACATTCAACAAAATTCTTCCATTGGATTTTCCTATTTCCTTTGTTCTAAAATGTGACCCATGTGCCTTGATTAATATTAATTGTCGTTTTCTATTAGATTTTTATTTACCATATACTGAAAGAAAATTAACAAGTGAAAACTAAATATTTGGCTCCTACATTGATAATTGAATGTGCAATGTGTCCAATACCAGTATCAATAATGTAAAATAATTTACATTTTCCTGGGTATACTGTTCTTGAACAAGTATTGAATTAATTAAAGCATAAACAGACATTTATATGCAGTGTCACTGGTCACTGGTTAAGTGATTTGTAGCAAAGATTGAAATGATTATGATTTTACAAAAAGCAAAGAATAAAATAGCAACATTTTAACCCCTTGCAAGGAAAAGTGAGATTAGTATTTGGGTCTGAGCTTTCTTTACTGAAATTTCTGTTTTCCTAATATTTGTCTTTCCATTGGTATTAGATAAGAAATAAAGATAAATAACAAGTTTATGGGCAGCTCTACTCCTCCCTAATATGATTGTGTATCTGACATCACTTTATATTACAATGGTCAAGTATGAATATTCTGTAGATGGAAAATATGGTATATATATTTTTGGAGTGAATAACACAATGCCATACTGTGAGACATTAGTGCAAGCACAGTGAATGACCACCAAAAGTATGCAGGGCAGATCATGATGCCAATCAGCGCACACAGTATTGATTTGATGCGAGTACTTGGAGCTCAATATGCTGGCTAATGCTATCTCTCAATCTTGCACAACTGAACATGCATTTAACAGATTAATAACCCGAGCAGCACAATTTAAAAGAATCCCCGTCTATCTACAATTTTATTGTTGGTTGATTTCTTCTAGTTGTTACTATGGCTCAGTAACTGGTTGCTGCTTTCCTTAGCTGTTTAAAGTTGTAAATTTCACAGGCAGAGATGAGGGAGATACTGATTGATATTTTTGCTGACTTTGAGACTTCTGTATGAATCAGCTATTCCCAGACTTGGGTGAACTAGCTTGGAATAATGCCCAAATTGGTGAATAAACGGGGCCATGTAAATCAGGACAGGTCACTTTAACGGAAGCAAGAGGAGGGGTGAAGAGTTCTCATCGAAAGGGGTTTATCCACTGCAAATGTTTAGGAAACAATTTTAACTGAACCTTAGCAAGGAATACGTGTGAAAAGATTCCATTTCGTAAGGATGTTTTCACTGAAATTTACGACTGGCTGCAGCCAAAACCATTACCTTACAGCAGGCAAGCATCACGTTGCTAGTTGCTGTGAAAGTGACCATTGTGATAAACCTCTCTGTATTTAGCTCCTTCCAGATTAGAGTGGGCGTATTTGCAACATTTTGCAATTTGCTGTCTATTATTGTGAAGGAATATCACTGAGCCCCTCTTCATTGAGATGTAATTTTTTAAAAATCTTTTTGAGAGCAGTTGCAGATTGAGTGAGAGAGGGGTGTATTAGGGTTGCAGGTGTAGGGTGTATTGGCTGCATATATCACCTCTGCCCTCTATTGGAACCTAAAGGGATTCCATTCACTCAACATCCAAACAGGCTGTGGCCATAGACAGCAGATCATGTAGGACAGTGTCTAGTATCTTGGCAACAGTCAGATCAAATATTTCTAAACCAGAGACCTTTTATGTGTGAGGTGAATGTGAAATCCACTACTGTATAGAAACACAGCTGTCATGCTACCTTCAGTCTGCAGCAAGTCACTGTGCTGCCCCAAAACAATCAAAAAGCTGACTACAGGTGGTGAGGTATCTGCTGCTGACATGACTCATATTGACTGTGCACTTGAATGCAAAAAATACCATGCTGCTATATAAAATGTGATTGAACAGACCACTGGCATATTGAAACAACATATCTGTTGCTTGGATAGCTTTCTTTGAGCCCTACAGTACTTGGCAGCGCAAGTGCTAAGTTGGCTGCATACTGCAGAACTTTGAAATCATGACAGTTTTTGTCACCAGCTTGAACAACAAAGAGGAGGAGAGACATGCACTGGTGATGAGGAAGTAAAGAAAGGGAGATGCACCCTGTCAAACTTCTTCTGCACAGGTTTTCAATAAAGAACTAAACTGAGTGTGATACCAAGAACCTCAACCCCACATTCACCAACACACCAAAAGTCCTCCAACACATTGCTTTCACTTTCTCACTGACCACAGTGCCAGCTTGACCAGAATGTAAAAATGTAAGTCATGATGAAATAAATATTCCAAATAAAATTTGTAAAGCAAAGCTTGCTAATCTACATGCAAAAACCAAGGAATCACCTCTCATTCCATCAGTAGCCATCTTCGCTGTGCCTTTGTTTATCCTAGTACTGTGATGATTTCGAGATGCCGGTGTTGGACTGATATGTGAAAAGTTAAAAATCACACAATACCAGGTTATGGTCCAACAGGTTTATTTGGCAGCACTAGCTTTCGTTGTGACAACCACCTGATGAAGGAGCGGCGCTCCAAAAGCTAGTGCTTCCAAATAAACCTGTTGGACTATAGCCTGGTGTTGTGATTTTTAACCAAGTACTGCAAGGCAGCATTAGACCAGTTGCTGGAGCATGGCTGATAGAATGCTGTTGAATTTCAATGGAGGAGACAGCAGATGCCCTTGCTTAATCAACTCTGGGTCTACAAGATCACACTGCATACTGCACCTGCTCACTATATATAGCATCTGTCTAGGCTAGCTTGATGACAGCCAGCAGCAAGGATACTGGCACAGTTGCAGTGGTGAGAGGATTAATGCTGTTTTCATTGTTAAAGAACCCCAAATTCACACTGCAAGAAGCTACTGCCACTCCATGGCCTGGCCGCTGCTACCCACTGGTTTGTCACCTCTGCTGTCTTAGTAATTTGTTTGAGGGTAGATTGCTGGTATACGGGAATAGCACAAACCTTCTTTCCACAATCTTCAGCCATAGTGCAAGCAGTCCAAGTTTACTTGGGAGTAACCTGAGATTTCACTGTAGCACTCAAACATTGCTTGTCTGCTGCTCATGTTGCAGTGGACGCTGTGACATTTACCATAAGATGTAGCATCATGGTTGAGTTACAAGTGTATGAACAGAGCTGGTCACCATGTCTAGGCTAGAAATGATGCTTTCCAAGCTTTGAATATAGCCCTGTGACTAACTGGTACTGGAGTACTTTGTTAATGTTTTGATTTTATTTGATTTATTATTATCACGTGTACATGAAATAACTCCACAAAGGCTAGTATCCTGTCACCAAGTCACCTTTTATTTACAGGTGGAGAGTCTTTGATCCTGATCCAGCTTCCTGAAAGCCAGTTGTCAGATGAGCAGAAGCTCTGACACTCCTGGTTATATTTCTTTTAGGATGAAGTTTAGCATTAGATTAGATTACATTACAGTGTGGAAACAGGCCCTTCAGCCCAACAAGTCCACACTGACCCGTGGAAGCGCAACCCACCCATACCCATATATTTACCCCTTACCTAACACTACGGGCAATTTAGCATGGCCAATTCACCTAACCTGCACATTTTTGGACTATGGGAGGAAACCGGAGCATCCGGAGGAAACCCACGCAGACACTGGGAGAATGTGCAAACTCCACACAGTCAGTCGCCTAAGGCGGAAATTGAACCCGGGTCTCTGGCACTGTGAGGCAGCAGTGCTAACCACTGTGCCACTGTGCCGCCCATTTATTCATTGGTTGTTATGGGAAGAAAAACAAACAAACAAAAAACAGATATATAACAGTTGTGCTGCGTGTAGATCTCCATGGGTCCTACTTAATAAAGATAATTCTCCTTGGATCCCTCCATCTTTCCTCCTTTGAAATCCACCTTGAAGCTTAGTTCTTTGACCAGGTTTTCAGTATCCAACTTAATTTTTTAGTTTGGTGTCTATATTTGCATGATTGCACACTTGAGGCACCTTATGACATTTTGCTATGTCACAGGCACAATATAAATAGAAGCTGTTGCTCATATTTCCTAATTAGATGTAATTAATTCCAGTGATATATGTAACCAATTTAATTCTATTAACCAAGTTACTTTTAAAATTGATGAACCGATGTATTAAAGTAACAAAGTAACTCATTTAGGACAGCCCCAATGAGAACTCATATTCTGAAGTCCACCTGGCTGACCTTGTTACACTCACTACCATGATATAGTGAAAATCATGCCTTATATAAATACAACAGGATAATAGAACAGAATGCAGAATATAATGTTACAGCTACAGAAAAGGTGCAGAAAAGTATCAATTCTAATATGAGAGGTCTATTCATAAATCTAATAACCGCAGGGAAGAAGCTGTTCTTGGATTGGTTGGTATGTGTTTTCAAACTTTTGTATCTTCTGCCTGATGGAAGGGGGCGGAAGAGTGTATAATTGGGGTTAGAAGAATTTCTGATTATGTCCGCTGCTTTCCTGAGGCAGTGAGAAATATAGGTGGAGTCATTGGAAGGAAAAAACTTTTCTGAAGTTCTATGTTCTGAAGAAGGGTCACCGTATTCAAAATATTCACTCTGATTTTTCTCAACAGATGCTGCCAGACTTGCTGAGTTTTTACAGCAATTTCTGTTTTTGTCAATAGAACGTAAGCTGGTTTGCACAGTGGACACTGTTGGATTCACAACTCTGTAATTTCTTGCAGTCTTGGGCAGAGCAGTTGCCGTACCACACTGTGATGCATCTGGATAGGACGCTTTCTATGGTGCATCTACAAAACTTAGTGAGAATCATTGTGGACATGCTGAATTTCCTTAATCTTCTGAAGAGGTAGAGACATTGGTTTGCTTTCTTGACCATAGGCTTGATCGGCCAGGATAGATTATTGATGATATTTGTTCCTAGGAACTTGAAGTTCTTGATTATCTCCACCTCAGCACCATTGATACAGACAGGGATGTGTATTGCACTCCACTTCCTGAAGTTGATGACCAGCTCCTTCATTTTGCTGATAGTGAGTGAGAGATTGTTGTCTTTATACCAGACCACAAAGCTTTCTACCTCTTTCCTTTACTCTTATCTTGTTACTGTTTGAGATCTGACCCACCACGGTGGTGCCATTAGCAAAGTTGAAAATGGAGTTAGAGCTGAATTTGTCCACACAGTTCTGAGTGTATAAGAGTATAGTAAGGGGCTGAGTATGCAGTCTTGAAGGGCACTGGTTTTGAGGATTATTACCAAGGAGGTGTTGTTACCTATCCTTACTGATTGCAGTCTGCAGGTCAGGAAGCTGATGATCAAGTTGCAGAGCGGAAACAGAGTCCTAGGTCTTGGAGTTTGGAGATGAGTTTGGTTGGAAATGTGTTGAAAGCAGAACTAAAGTCAGTAGTAGGTGTCCTTGTTATCTAGATGTTCCAGCGATGAGTGTATGGCCAGGGAGATGGCATCTGTCATGGACCTATTGTGACAATAGGTGAATTGTAGTGGATCAAGGCAATCTGGGAGGCTGGAGTTGATGTGTGCCATTACTAATCTCTCAAAGCACTTTACAGATGTAAGAGCCAATGGGCAGGAATTATTGAAGCACATTGCCTGATTTTCTTTTGGCACCGGGATGACAGTGGTTTTTTTGAATCAGGTGGGAACCTCATATCGTAGTAAGGAGAGCTTAATGATGTCTGCAAGTACTCCCACCAGCTCATCCATGCCGGATCTAATGCATAGTTGTTGTCTCCATCTGGGATAGTTGCTTACCATGGGTTCACACTCAAGGAGAGATGTCTGTGGTGGTGACTGTGACTACAGGTGCACCCAAGGCTGGCGGGGCAGGTGATATCATTTCACTGACTTTCTGTTCAAAACGAGCATAGAATGCATTGAGCTTATCAGGGAGGGACACATTGTCATTGATTCTATTTGATTTTGCTTTGTAACCCATTGAGATTGACCAGAGGTTTCCTGTCAAGCTTCATAATAACATTTTATTGTGCATATCCATCAGTGTTCCTCTGTAGGTTGTGGCACCAAATACTTCTGTATCCTGTGTACTGAGTCTGTAGAGTTTCAGAAGATGTTCTTTCAGTGATGGTCAGTAAAGTAGGTTAATGTTCACTGACCTGAGGGTAGATCTGATCTAAGTATAGATGACAATGGTGACCAGAGCCATAGAATTGGAGAAAAATGTAAAGAAGCACTTGAAGCGAAACAGAAGAATATTACATGTGAAGAAAATGGTCAGCAATCTATTCAACCACAGAAGTGGAGGAAAGACTTGAAGAGCAGCCCATCTACAACATAATGCTGTAAGTGAAGAAATTCAAGGCTCACCTAGGCATCAGATAGTGAAGTGGGAATGCTGACACAAAGCTGACCAAACACAGGGCAAGCTATAGCAGGAAACTCAACAAACTGCCAAAAAATTCAATTTGACACTGAGAGTAAAACATTACAATTCACTGGTAAGAGCAGCAATACTATTGGGAAGTGGAAAGACACTGGCATCCTTAAATCTCATCTGCTGTCAGCTGTACGCCTACATCTGTTGGAGATGAACAGTACCTTGGCAAAGTTGCAAACAGCTCAGCTGAACGCAAAGGACATGCCAGTGTTGAAACTTAATGCAGTAAACAGTCACAAATGGTAGACAGTCTGACAATTAAGAGACTGGCAGCTGCAATGAAGCTTATGATAGTTCAGTCAAATAAAGCTTCAACATTTTCTGAAGCCTGAGAACTGGACGCAATATCTGAGAAGTCTGTTTAACACAAAGCTTTTAGCTTGATCACCATTCTCAAACTAGCCAATTATGAAATAATAGTACACAAATGGGAAGAACCCTCATTCAAAGTCAATTTTTAGTAACAACTAGATTACGTGGTCAGTTGAACTCCCTCCTCAGTCAACACATTGCCCAATATGATGGAGTTTATTGGTTCGGTCTGCACCTACCTAAGAGAGATTGTGTCTGAATGTCCCTGAGGAGCTCTTGTGATCAGCCATTCACACTTATTTAAGTTGATAGCCCTTGCAGAGTACTTTCAGACAGCAAAACCCCTTTCTGACAGATTGATGTTGCAAATTACAAAGCGATGTAAATATTCAGTCATTTTGAGAGCTGCTGTTTTGGTCATTTAAAATACTGATGAAGTTTTTAAAATAACTTATCTTCTGGTTCAACCCACTTAGTAAGTAAAGTCATTTTTAATGTGTAACATGGTTTTATAACTGGACTCAGGAAACCAAAGAAAGGAGAGTAATGAACCATGTGAAGGTAAGAGAAGGATTGAAATTGGAAGCAAATAGATGACATTTTACACTTCAGGGTAATTGCAGGAAACGGCACTGAAACAGTATTCAGTGCATGAAATGAAGCAGTGAGGGAATTTGAGTTAAACTGTAACACAAGTTCAACATTTCCCGCAAAAGGCAAGAATGGCTAGGACCAATGCAAGTAGCTAGAGGAACTTTTTGATTTGAATGGAGAGTGTGGAGATGAAAGAGAAAGTCTTAGGTCATAAGAATATTGGCCAGGTGGAAGAGGGGCTTGCAGGATACAGGCCAGTTAGGCCGCAGTTCAAGGAAGAATTGGAGAGGGATCTTATGGGAGATGCAAGTGTGGAAGTGTTGGCTGGCCAGGGTGAAGAAGACACGGTTCGGCCCAGAATACTGGAAATGGCTGAAGTGGTGAAACGATGGAGCAAAGATGTTGGTGGAAAGAGACAGGACAAGGAGGTATAAAAAAAAAAGGAATAGCATTTAAAAGATACAAGTTAGTTGGGCATATATTGCTGAAATGAGAGGTCTACTTTGGGCAGGTGCTGCTTGTTGGTTATGGAATCCAAGAAGTTGAAACCCAGGTAGTTCACTCAGGTCTTTTATAGATAGAAATCAGCTATCTTTCCATAGCTAGGCCTCCATGCAATTCTAGGCCCACAGAAATGTGGTATACTCTTAACTGCTGTCACAATCCACTTCTTTCAGGGCTGCAGGCTAACTTTATGTGATGCTGGCAAGTTATGATTTTGGACCCACTGTTATGTGCTGCCAATGGATGACACCATTGGAACTGGCTGCATGTAACAATCATGCAGATACACTTTCTGTGAACACGGAACAAAATAATGTAGGCAAACACAGGAATTATTTATTTGTGCTGTGACAATTGACTAAATAAAATAATCAATGCTTTTATTAATGTTATACTTTTGATATTAAGGTCATGAGCACATTTAACATGTTTAATATTTATATTTAACAATATTTGTTTGACAGATTTATAAATCATGAGGCTTATTGTTTAAAAGTTATGCATTAAGTGATAGCCTAGTTAATTGCAGTTCTAATTCCAAAATTATGTTTCTGTCTATATATTTTCTTAGATTCAATGATAAATGCAGGAGGGTATGCAAGAAACAGCACCAGGCATACCTAAAAATGAGCTGTCAATTTGATGAAGCCTTAACATGCCAAACAGCAGAAACAACATTT